>NW_010257591.1:38007-48070 GCF_000690775.1 Eurypyga helias
TGGCATTGCCTCTATCAGACACAGGGGAAGCTTCTAGCAGCTTTTCACAGAAGCCACCCCTGTAGCCCTCCCACTACCAAAACCTTCCCACACAAACTCAATACGTTGTGTAAACACAACTCCCATTGCAGCTGTATTCTCAGGCATGAAACAACTCTATATAACCAAAACTGCATGTGGGTTATGCAAAAGAAAATAAGAAAAGTGACTGCGTGAGATACAGCTTTAATTTTTTTTCACTTTAATATATTCATGTTCTCAACTTTAACTCTGAAATAGTGGTGCAGCATTTAAATTATGTTTATGTAGCTACTCCATCCCTTTGGCTCAAGCCAAGATCAGTCAGAGTATCCGGAGTTTAACCCAGTTTGAATCAACATGTACCCAAGACCTCTTCAATTTAAAACTGTTGATCTCAGCTTCTGGATTGTTCGTAAGTACGTGCTTGGTCACTACCCTTCAAAAATTAAACATGGAGAGAGCAGGGATTTATCCAGTGGTTCAAGACTGTGTACATATATGTACATTTGTTTGTGTGTTATTCCTAATAAACAGAAGAAAAGAGTTCACTTGATTCCAGGTAGAGAGGCTATTACTGCTGTGGACTATGGGAATGTTTGTGGCAGGTTAATTGTGGCAGGTTAATTTCTATATGTATTTCCAATGGGATGTTACTTGATTTCCCCTGAGATTCTGTGAAGATGTTATAATATGTATTCCTTTTGTAGGCGAAGGAAGAATAAAAGAGGACATGTCAACACTGACATGTGGTGTCTAAACCTAAGTTTCTGGTGCTTTCCTGTGTATCAGAGAAAACACTGACCACGTAAACTTATACCTATGCAATGTGTGGAGAATTTTGTCTCATATAAGAATACCTGGTAGGGTGAGAGGTTTCATTCCTGTAAATTCTGTTACAGTTGGGGATTTCTTTGCTTTCTTTTCCTCTTCTGTGCTTTACTGCTGACAAGCTTACTGCTTCCCTCAAAATACATTGCTTAGATAAGGTACAGTAACTGCAGCTCTGAAATCAGAAGTGATGAGTATATATGAAGGCAAAAATCCAAAGGGATATTGAGAAGACCACACTACCAGACACATCTCTCTGTATCTCTGAGCTTCCTATCCAGTTCTGCTGCCTTTTCTCTCCCACGTTCTGAAGAGAATAAGTAGAAGCTTAACCTCTTGATGTTTGTGCATTCATCTGTGAAATAGAGAATATTGCCTGTGTAATGCTGCTTTTAGGATGAATATGTTAATGTCTAAAGTGCTTTTAAAGAATGTAAGACACTATGTAAATGCAAAATATTAGCATACCTTTCTACTTTAACAAGAGGGGGAGATGCTGCGAGAGTTCATATGCTACTCTTGAAGTGGTTCCTTGCGGGCCAAAGCGCCCTCAAGAGTGGTGTCTGGAGAGAATCTCTGAAGTACCAAAAATCTTATACTCCAACTGACTTCAACACGCTTGTAACTAAGTCTTGTGAGACAGGATATCAATATTGTGTCTGCCTCCTCCCTTGTTCACTTTGGGACTGGTTTTGTGACGAGCTGGATGTAGAGGCTGGGGAAGTGCCTCACAGTTACTTAAATTGCAGAGTTCTTAGGTGTGTCTATCATCCCCAATAAATATAAAACACCCCAAACCACACCACCTTGCTCATCTCATCCCACCTACATCTAAACAAATTCAAGTTCTACCTTAGTTGGAAGCTCTTGTTTGCTGGAAGAAGGGAAGAGGAAGTCTCAGCTCTCTTGCTCACCTTAAGACACACCAATATCACAAAAATATGTTCTTGTACATCTCAGGCTGTAGCATAATGAAAAAAAAAAAAAAAAAAATGCCTTTCTTACCTAAGGTAAGCAAGGTTTGTTTCTTGGTGCATTTTCTGTCTTTTAAAGATGGAACCCTTTTGTTCTAGGCAGCTTCTGTGAGGTCATAAAATGTGCTGTGTCAGGAAAAGGACATTGGAAGGCCCTTCAGATAAGTACCAGTACAACTGCAAATTTCATGCCTCTCTGCACATCTATGATACTGTTTATTGAGGTTCTTTTGAATGTTTCAAGCAGTGGAAAAGACCAAAAACATTACATTACTTGCTATATTTCACTTAAATGTGGGTTATATTTATATTTTTTTTCAGAACAGCAATTGGACCAAACGTTTCAAGCGGTGGAAAAGACCAAAACCGTTACATTACTTGCTATATTTCACCTAAATGTGGGTTATATTTTTTTTTTTTTTTCAGAACAGCAATTGGACCTGAAAAAGTGTGCATTGTCATTGAAAACACCACATTTCACCTTTTACAAATAGTCAAATATTTCAGGGGCATTGAATAGTTGATGCACTTTGCCTGTCATATCACTTAATAAGCCCTTCTTTGACACGTGGTTTTAACAATACTAAACTGTAATTAAAACCAGAAAATTTCAGAAAACTTGAAATGGTTTAAAATGCATTTAAAATGCAAAAGCTAAGAAGTCTTAGTATTTAAAAATGCTCAGCTAGTCTTCTGCAGAAGACTCTGAGGAGGATAGAGTCCTATACAATGGATGGCTCAAATGTTTCTGTGCTTTCTTTTTAAAAGTTCATTCATCCTTCTTTTTAATAATGTAGCAGCAGAACCATATTCATGTAGTGCTACTACTTTCTGATCTCTAACCACCTACATGTAAGTTTTGTCATTGCTGAGGTGTCTGCTGACATTCCTGATGTTCTAGGAAAGTGTTATGTGCTCCTTTAATGGTTTCCCCTGGCCCTGTGATGCTTGGAAAGGTGACAAATTCTTGTACTCATTCAGTTTAAAAGTAGTAATACCTTTTGTATTACTGCAGAAGAGAAGCAGGATTTGTTCCAGGGACCCTGTTCTGGGATTTGTGTTTGTTGGTGTGGGTTTTGTTTGTTTGTTTGTTTTGGGTTTTGTTTGTTTGTTTGGGTTTTTAAAAGCCTTGGATTTTAAATTCTATTTTAAGTCAGTTAAGTTGCAAAATCAAGAGTAAAACTGAACCTGAATCCAAGCTTGTGTTATGCTGGGATGTTTGTGCACAGTGCTGTGCTTGTTTCTTCCAGTCTGTGGAAAATCCGTGCTCTTGTCAAAAGTGCAAGGTGGAACACAGTGAAACTATGGCCTGAGACTGAAATAAAATGGAGTATACATACACGGCCTGCCAAAAAATTGCTTATTTTAACCAAAAAGAATGTTGGTAGTTGGATTCATTCAATTCCCTGTATAGAATGTTAACTGATTATTGCATTTTTATTTTAGTCAAAAAAAAAAAAAAAAAAGCCTTGGATTTTAAAAACTAACAAAACCAGACTATTCCAGAATTGAGTAAGTTATCATCATCTTCATGTTAACCAGACTAATAAACTAATAATTTAATTTTGATACCATCTCTGTGTAAGGAAATATTAAAAATGCAGTAGAAGACAAGATGATTATTTCTAGAGAAAAAACCTTCAGTCCCAAGACTGTGAGTTCAAGTAATTGGTACGTGGTGATTTCACATAAATGGTGAACTCTAAAAAAAATAAACCTTTTTGGTTAGTTAAGATTTTAAAGTGCAGTGCATTTTTGTATCAGCTCTGGCAATAATATCTTGATTGTACATGACTGGCTGTGACTATGACTATTAATAATTTATTTCAATCCCTTTTTTTTCTGAAAGAAAAAGTTAATAAAATGTAATAATGCTCTCATGGTTATAGTTCAGAACCTTTTTATCATTTGAAGCCTATTATATTTTTAAATGTCTTTTTATATAATTTATTTCTAGTTCTATATCTTACTTGATTTTCACACAAGATATTAAAGGTGAATACTGGTCTTTTAAAATCAAGATAAGAATGACTGTGTGAATACTCCATTTTACTTGGCCTTCATAATTAAGTGAATAGCGAGAGAAGTAAAAGATTTTTATTTTGTGCTATTCCTTTTTCACTTAGTTGTTTTTGGAAAAAGTTTAAATATTATTAATAACATTAGTCCTACCTCTAATTTTGCACTTAAGATATTAGTTACCTTTTTTTTCCTTCATCTTAGGTGAATTTAATGATTTTAGACTTACTGTTGGTAGTTTTTTTGTGTAGAATTGAAGGTACCTGGAAGAACTGATTAACTGACTCTCATACTTGCATGCATACTCATCGAAGATAGACCACACTATTCTTTTTGGTTCATTTTCATACAAAAAACTGATTTTATGAAGAATGTACGCATACATACACTTTATGTTTTCACTACTAATGAGGTACAAACCTTTAAAAATATAGTCTAATTTGGTTATTCTCATGGAAATTAATGGAAATTTCAGTGTATATGACTGGTTATGATTTCACTTACGATTGTGTACTTCAATAATGTTTTATCTGATAAAGGGGTTGTGTAGCTGTTGCATTTACCTAACACAGGGATAACCTCTTGGTGTGGTACCGATCTTACTTGTTGAGACCAGCACTTTGCTTGGTCTCTTTCTCTTCCATAATTTTTGCCAGATACAAATATCACTGCATATTGTAGCAAATTTTGTGGGTTTAAATTCTATATTCTTTCATCTAAACCACTTTTTTGTAAATTATTGACTAATACTTTTTGTCTCTTTCTGAAGACTTAATTATGTCAACAGACAGTATTAGGTTTGACTTGCTAACAGATAGCTGGATGTGTTTCTGGTGCTGATATTACACAGAAGCATTGGCTGCATCAGTGTTTCTTTTTCAAGTTAAAGATACTTTCATTTATTCATATGCTTCTCTCACTTCATATTTTCAATATTGCAAACTTAACTGAATCAGTTTCAGTATGGATTTAAAACTATAATAAAAAACCCCAAGAAAATAGGTCATTTCTCACAACATGCTCCCTAGAAAGCAAATGAAAGGACTGAAAAATTAAATTTAAGCCCCAAAATAATATCAAAATGAGATGATTCACACACACCCCACCCCCACCCCCAGCCGGGGCTATTAAGTGAATTTGAATGCCACTTTAACATTAACTAGTTTTTTCTCATGAAAATTTTATGAAGATTTTTGAAATTGGTTTTAAATCAGATTTAATTTTGGATTATTTGTGTACATGGTTTGTCTTTTTCTAAAGCTCTTTATTAACATTCTGCTACAGCTTAGGGCTTGGCTCTATGGAAAAAAGGGTTTAATGCCAAGAATGTAAAAAAACATATTTAAATTAACAGTTTTAAAGATTTAATGATCTCATTCTCTACAAATTGTTACACAAGGAAAGAGAGTCTGGATTCTTTTCTGAGCTTTCTGAAGCTTTTCTGAGTTTACTCTGCATGATATTCAAGTGTTCACGTACATGGTTAGATAGGTCTAATAGGAGATAATCAGGTGCATCCCTTCAAATCAGCATGTTTGGATCCTTTGGTGCTCACACATACATTTAGTAGATGAAAATACTAAAATATTTCAGTTGACACTGTGTAGTATGCTTGCATACATCATAGTCGTAGCTTCAGTGTTGTATATTTTGAATAACGAAGCAGCAGGAGGTTTGTAATGGTGTTGGGGTGCCGTAGGAAGGTTCTTCCAGAATAACAGTGCCTGATGTTTGGGAAGAAAGTTACTTCAGTGTTTAGTCTTTGCTTCATGGAAGCTCTGCACATATAGTGTTAGTGGATGACAACTTTAATCTCAGACATTTAAAAATTTGTAGCATAGATTCTTTAGGTCTTTGAAGTAAGTCGTGATACATGGCTGAGTCTGGAAAATAAACCATCTTGGCTCAGGTGGTTTTGGATGGGCCGACCAGAGTGGTGCAGCCTAGCACTGAAAACTGGAGGGAGTTAGCTTGTGTGGGGTGCGTTGATTTTTAAGTAGAAATCCTACTGTGTTTTAAACGTTTTGATTTGGTTGGTTCCTAACTGCTGTGGTTGTATTACTATATATCTGGTAATTAATTTGTTACCTAATCTGAGTTCATAAAGAACTTTGCAAAAGGGAACAGAAGTAAGGGCATCCTAGCAGCCAGCCACATCTTTAGTTGAAATTTTATTTTCCGACAAAACAGTTGAGAAACTGAAGCTGAAAGATTTTTATGTTTCAGGAAAAAAAAATTGCTGCAAACTGGAAAACGAACTGAATAAATAGTAGAATTCAAAGCCTATAACAAGTTAAAAAAATCGAAAAGGGAGCAATATAAGGTAATTTATGCCCTGGTTTGGTTTAATATATTCAACTGAATTTGATACTATCTTCATAAGATCTAGTACATTTTCTATTAAAATAATTCAGAATTCTTTTATTGAAACTGATTATTTTACTTTCAACTCTCTGCTTATTAAAGCCAAGGAACAGTTTCCCTGAAGACATTTGCATCCATTAGCAAAGGAAATATATGTACTACTAGAAAATACTTAACCTAGGACAAATTGGTGACAGCAGGATACTGGGCAATTAAGTCTGTGTTCTCTGAGAGGATGTAGGGGGAAAGCCAGATAAATGTAATAGATACTTGGGTTGTCTAATTGGGCTGCTTAGACATTTTGTTTTATGGAGAAAATACATATGTTTACAAAAACTTCTGGATTTGACTCTGAATGCTTTTTGGATGTAGAATGGTTTTTAAAAAGAATTCAATGCCTTCTATGGAAAGTAGGAGAAACAGTGTTGTATTTTTCTATATGAAATTTGCTCTTTTCAGTAATGGATTACCCTGGTGTATAGATGGGAGAGATCAAGCACCAACTACACAGACAGTCTACAGATCAACTAGGAAAAAAGGTCACTGAACATTTACAATTAATATTTACTGTTTCTTAAGCTACTGTCAAATTCTCTCACTTTGCTTCAGGGTCCTCCACTGACCATGATCGGTCTCAGTGTAAACATAACTGCGGTACATTTAATCAATTGTATTTCATACTGTACCTTTCAATTTTTTAAATGTGGTTTTCAGTACTGACCTTTGTTTTGTGATGGTTAATTTTTCCATAGATTTTTTACATTGGTTTCTATTCACTAATACCATGCACATAGTTATATTTTCATAGAATCATAGAATGGTTTGGGTTTGAAGGGACCTTAAAGATCATTTAGTTTCAATATTTTAGATTACTTACTCATAGGAAAAAACATAATTTTGTGTGTAGTGTGCAAAGTTTCCAAACAGAACACCTCTGATCTTCAGTCTTGGATCTCGTGATACTTAGCTAAATCTTAGGTGACCTCGCTGATGCAAAAATGCATTTTGAGGTTTATTTAATAATTGGTTCACCTTCTTGTACGCGATCTGTGTTTTCTGTCTTGATTTCATAATTTGGAATTGTTTGGTACGTATCTGTAATAATAGTTTGTGTGCTACTCTACTACTTAAGCAGATGTGGCACACTGTTAGAAGCCAGTAGAGACATACATTTTAATCATTTAGAGAATATATGTGCAACACACCATTTACAGAGTCTGTTTATGTATATATGTGCATAGATATACAGTTCAAAAGTAGGTAATGATGCCGATTCAGTGAGTTAGTTAAAGGTAAATGAGTGCAAATTGATTTTACCCATTCCTCGTATACCACTATTACATGTTTTTACTTTTTTTTTTTTTTTTTTTTCATTTCACTGGCTGGTTATGATCTTCATGAGCTGATAAACTGATAAAGACAGTGATACACTGAAGACTGTTTTCCTAAGCTTTTCTTCCAGTATAAAAAGTAAACAATATCCTGGAGTGCAATACTATTTAAGACCGTTTGGCATCCAGAGTTACAAAAATAGGTATCCTTTTCCCCCACAGAATTCCTGTGGTTTTAAATTAACAACATTATTAAATCTCATGCATCATCATGTTCTAAGAACTGGTGATCTGGAAATTGCAGACTAACTAATAGCATGCTGCTGAATACTGAATATTTTTATATAATAACTGATTACTGCCAGAGATATGAATCTTACACCAGACCGACACACATGAAGCAGGTTGTCCTCACTGTTGAATCAAAATGATTGCACACTACAGAAGTATCAGCACTTCAGTATATTAAGTACTTTAACTTTATTAGTCTATGTTTGTTCCGTCTCTTAATTAAAGACAAAACAAACAAACAAACAAAAAACACAAAACAAACTAAGTTATTGCATGGCTGTTGTCTGGAAGCTGATAGTTATGAATTTTGAGGAAGGTTTACTTCCTTAAAACAATTAAATTAAAAAATTAAATCCAACCCTGGTTTTAATTTATCATTGATTTATAAGTATGAGCTTTTCTAATTTTGATCTTGTCAGTTAGTAAAAACAAAAGAAGGTGATCTTTCAAATTAAATGGAACATTCTTGTAAAATAGTATATCGTACTATTTTAGCACATTTAACTAAATATTAAAGATGCTTCCATAAAGAAATTGCTCATATGGTGTGATATTTTCCACCGTTGTCACTGATCTAATTGTTGCAGTGCTCAATAATGGCCAGAAAAAGGCAGAGCTTGACAGCTGGTTTGTAAATTATTTCAAAGGTCCCTGTTCTAATGTTATCTTAAGAATTACTGTAGGTGGTATCAAACTGTGCTCTTGTTTTCCCTCTAGAGAACCTATAGGTCACTAGACATTGGTATTGAGCTCCCGTTCCTCTCCTCAGAGAGGTGGCACTCTCAAAATAAGCTTGAACTATACTGAAGGATGATAGCACTGATGAGTTACTCTATAGACAATTATGAGAAATCTCTGGATTGGTAGCCCTTGTCCTTATGGGAGATTTCAACTTCCCAGACATCACCTAGGATACCATAGTGCTGTGAGAAGCAAGTCTGGAAAGTTTCTAAGGTTTGTGGGATATACTTTCACAAGTATTCAGTGAGCGGACTAGAAAAGTTGCCCTCCTACACCTGTTGCGTGTGAGATGAAACGGTAGGTGGCTGTCTTGGCCGCAGTGACCATGAGATGGTTGTTGGAAGTTTTTGGTATAATGAGAAAAGAGTTCAGCAGAGTTGCTACACCAGATTTCAAAACAAGAAAACTTTAAGCTACTCAGGGAGCTGCCTAGCACTGTCCCCTGGGAAACTGCTTCTGAGGGCTCAGGGGTCTACAAATGATTGTCAATCTTTAATTACTACCTTTTAAAAGCACAGGAGCAGACAATCCTGTTGTGTTGGAAGTCAAGCAAGCAGGACAGAAAACAAGCTTGGCTGAACGGGGAAATCATCTTGGAACTCAGGAGGAAAAACCAAATTGTACGATTAGTTGGCCCTGTACAATTTTTTTGCCCTGTAAGGGCCCAGAGGAGCTCTGGGAAGGGGCTGTTCTCATTGCGGCAAAGGCAAAAACCCCTGTGGACACTTGCTAGCCCAGAGTGGGAGGAAAAAAAGCCTTCCTCCCCCCAGCTGCAGGGCACAAGAGGCCATGTTCGTGGTGCATGAGCAGCAGGCAGTAACCCAGCCAAAAGGGACCAGAGGAGCCCTGACAACGGTCATGCTCAGTGCTGCAGAGGAAGGTGAAAAACCCCTGGGGACCAGTGCCAATGTGCCCCAGGGGAAAATTCCATCCTGACCCCAGGACTGGGGTCTGGTGATCGGCTAGTCCCTCAGCATGCGAGCAAGACCTGATGGGGAAATAAAGGCCGAAGCTTTTATTGTGCTTATTATATATTATTGTGCTTGGCCACCCTTGCCTGGTGCCTTTGGCTGTCTGAGACACAACTTGACCTTGGAGGCATTATCCAACAGTTCCTTCTGGCCATAAGAACGATCTTCCAGAGGGAGTGATTTCATTAGGAAGCAACAAGTTTGGCATCATGTGAGTGCTCTTATACACAATATTAGCAGTAATCTTTGACGTGCAGTAGCCCTTTGCTTCCTGTGCCTTAGTTTTTGCAATAGCCTATTTCAGCTCTGGTGGCTTGTATGATGGGGAAGGCAGGTGGACGAGAACATGTCCTGCCATGATTCGTTCTGGACTTCTTCGTCTGTATCCTGGGCTGCATCAGGAGAAGCGTGGCCAGCAGGTCGAGGGAGGGGATTCTGCCCCTGTACTCTGCTCTGGTGAGACTCCACCTGGAGTGCTGCATCCAGCTGTGGAACCCTCAACATCAGAAGGATACAGACCGGT
>NW_010257591.1:48299-50410 GCF_000690775.1 Eurypyga helias
CAGGAAGAAGTTCTTCACAGAGAGGGTGGTGAGGCGCTGGAACAGGTTGCCCAGAGATGATGTAGATGCCCCATCCCTGGAAGTGTTCAAGGCCAGGCTGGATGAGGCTTTGAGCAACCTGGTCTAGTGGAAGGTGTCCCTGCCCATGGCAGGGGGTTTGGAACTAGATGATCTTTAAGGTCCCTTCCAACCTAAACCATTCTATGTTTCTATGATTCTATAATTACTTCTCATAATGTTTCCCATAGGGACCACTTGTCCTTTTCATCCGCACCTGTAAGAGGATTTTCCAGGGATTTGTATTGCCTGGAAGAGAAACCTGCTGATGATTAGGAGCCTTTACATTTGGATTGGGTCACCCATCACTTGTCTGTAAACCCAGAAGGCAGACTAAGGAGGGGCAGATAAAGGTGGTTCTCTGTCACCTTCTTTTTTTGTGTGTGTTTCTGTGTTGTTTTTTTTTTTTTTTTTTTCTCTGTTTCCTTTTTTCTTTTATCTGGGGAATGGATGGATGGTTTCTGGGATACAAGTCTATTAGCATACTTCAGTTTTCCCTAGTCTGACTTCTGTTTTTGCCTTAATCTTTCATTGTTCTTTTACTTCTATTCTCACCTACATGTAATGAAGCTTATAGATTCCTGAATAAGATTTCCAGTCTTTGATGTCTCAGCAGGCAGAAAACAAGGAAAAATGTCACCAGTTTGCTTAAGATTTCTTCCATGATAAGGGACACTACCTGGTGCTCACATTTATGCCATCAATGATGTAACACATTTCTTAAAGCATTATTATTTTTGTTTTTTTAACAAATGAGATTTGAAGAAATATAGAACATAAGTGAACCAACATTTGCATACATATACTGCTGATTATTGCACCATAATTTTATTACCTTATCCCAATTTTAATTAACTAGTATTGTAAAACATTTGCCAGTTATGAATTTCATAACATTTGTTTAAGTTAATAGACTTAATAAGTGATACTAGGTAACTGACAATTCAAAGTATAGAAATTTAGTGAAAAATAATAGAATATTAGCATTTAACTTCATAAAGAAGTTTATTTCTACTCATAATATTGGGATATTTAGTAAAATGTAATCTCATCTGACTTATGTCCTTCAAAAGTGGGAAGGCATTAGAAACAATTTCATCATGGTACCATCTAGGAGATTTCAAAATAGCTACACCAGTAACTCAGAGTGAAACTAACACTGATATCTTCTGATTGGATATTTTTTTTCTCTGTTAAAGACCCATAGAAATAAGATACAATGCTACTTTTCTGTCGCTGAAGTTATCTGAAAGCTGTCTTCATGCTTAAGAAACACAGAAAGTTTTCATTTTTCCTAAAAAGATCAAGAGCTGCCAAAGAAGTACGAATTTACAGTTGCTGTCGCATGGCCTGAATAAAAATGAAAATAGAAATGAGTCCTCCTGGGTATCTGTGGTCTGGATTTTTCTAAAGCGTGTGTATATGTAAGTGTGTAAGGAAATACTACTACGATGAAGTGGATGTTAAACAGAAAACGATAATAGCCAAAGATTTTGTTTCTAAGCAAAATTGTATGGAATTGTAATAAAAAAAGAACATATCCTTGTGTAGATAACATTACCTAGTCAGTCATCCATAATACCAGTCATTCCCCACAAAACAGCCTTTGCAGTATCCAGTGCGTAGACTAACTTTTCCTGGATGACTGTAATTTTCCCTTTTTTTTAAAAAAAAAAAAAGTAAAGACAAGTTGTTCCAACTGGGGAATCTTCAGGAGCCAGTGCAACCCCAGTTACCTAAACTGACAGTCTGATGTACCATACAGAAAGAAATAAAGTAAGTAGAGCTGGCCCAGTAGCTAAGATAGCTTTTGGGATTGGGAGACCGAGTTTAAGTTGTGATGGCTATTTTTATCCTTACAAATTCAGCAGGGCCAAGGACTGATTTCTGGCCACTGAACCGGTTCACATAGGTGAGCTTCATCCATGCTATATGACATACGGTGTTAGGGCCCTGAAATTATTGCAGTAATTATTTTTCAATTTGTTGATGGAGCGTGGATGGTTTTGGTTAGGGTTGTGGTTGTATAATTTTTATATATATATATATTTTTT
>NW_010257592.1:0-13531 GCF_000690775.1 Eurypyga helias
GCCGCCTTCCTCCCCCGGGCTCCCCGAGCTCGGGCCCAGCCGCGAGGTTTCGGGGGAGTTGTTTCCTGCGCCCCAGGTCTGGGAGCCGCTTGTCATGGGGCGAGCCGGGGGGGTTGGTGGTGGCGGTGAAGCCTTCTTGGCCTGAGGGTGCTGGGTCAAGCTGGGTGCCGGGCGTGCTTGGTTTGGTCAGGTCAGCTGAAGTTCTGCCTAGAAAAACAGTCCTCCGAGTTCTGGAGAGGGCTTGGGTACCTGGAAGCTGAGAGGGTTGTGGTGTGGGTTTTTTTTCTACGCGCAATAGACAATTTCAGAGGGGCTGGGGTGAGGGGTCAAAATGTCCTGAAAACAGAAACGTTCCTTTGATGCTGAGTGTTAGAAATGCAGCAGGGTGTCTTCTCCCCTGAGGCTGAGCTCTTCCTTGTAGAAGCAAGGACGTGAGTCCAGCCCGGGGTTGGTCTTCCAGAGGATTATATTTAGCACTTGGATGAGAAGGTGACCACAGGGAGAAAACACAGCCGGGTGGTTTCCATTTTCCAAGCTTAATGTGACAGGTTTTTGCTGGCTTGTGTGTAAGGAACCTCTAAGCGAAGCATGAAGTGTCTCAGAAAAGAGGAAACTTTCAAGTTGGCGTTGGCTTCGCGCTGCAGCCGGGTGGAAGGGGCTGTTGGGATATACGGCAATTCGGGGTTTTGTTTGGCCTACGGGAAAAACAAGCTTCTTGGTGGCCTGGGCTGGTGGTTAAAGCTCCAGCATTTACCTCTGCAAGGTTTGGATGGTAAAGTAACCGTGTTGGACTGGGCTGGTTAATCTTTACTGATTCCAGCTGAAGCTGGGCTGGGGCTTTTCCTCCTGTGGCTCTATGGGACACTCGGTGTGGATCAGCTGTTTTATCTCTTCTCGTGGGTGACTGGATTTCAGCCTTGGCAGGAGAAGCGTTTCCTCTCCCGCTTTGTGGGATTGTGTTTAAGAGAGTTGTTTCTGTTGGCTGGGCAGGAAGCAGCTCCAAAATGTTAAAGCAGCTGAATACTTTAAGAACTCAGGTTTTGTGGTTTCTAAGACACTCAAGCAGGGGCTTCTGAAGTGACTTTTTTGTGGTTTCTAACTTTAATTTTCTGACCTTGTGCGCTGAAATTCTTGTTTCCAGGTGTCTCCCTCAGGGCAAACTTTTTTGGAAGGCCATAACAAACATACCCAAAGCAACAAAGTAAGCGAGCAAAACTTAAGTTGTGTAACGCTGTTCTAAGCAACCTCCCTCTTTCTTACTGGTATTCAGCAGTTGCAGCTAAACTTTCCACCAGGCCTATGGAGCCACGAGGGATTGTCAAAGCCTTTCCCAAGAGGAAGAAGGTGAGGGATGACTCAGAGAAACGCGTCCCTCCAAAGATCCCGAAAGAGGAAGGAACAGAAATACCTGAGGGTAAGTCCCACATGCCCATGACGTGGAATATAATACTCTCAGCCCACCTGTTAACTGGAGGTGCCATTCATTCCCCCAGAGGCTGGAAAGTCTGGCACCCAAGTGTGTATTCTGTAGCTGCCGTGGCCAGGTTGCTTTGTTTTTTCCAGCTGCTGCCCCCTGGAGACTGTTGCCACTGTCAGTGCCATCAAGTCCTACGTGAGATATGTAGGCCAGTTGGTTTGGGACACTGTTTCTCCTACCACTGAGCTCCTGCCTCTGTGTTTTCCTCAGCAGAGTGGCTGAAACCGGTCACCACCTACGTGTTGCAAGCTGGCATCGGCCAAGCCAGGGTGGAGATCTTCCACAAGCAGATTGTCCAGAATGGGGGTGTTGTACACAACCAGCTCTCCTCGGAGGTGACGCACGTCATTGTGGCTGAAGACATGGACTGTGATCGGGCCTTTCGGCTCCTTAAATTAACCAAGCTACCTTCAGGGCTGCAGCTAGTGAAGGCATCCTGGCTAAGTGCTTGCATTAGAGACCAGAAGCTGCTGAGTACCACAGGCTACGGTGTCTTTATCCCTCGCAGGTATGCGAATGCCACACTGTCATTCCTCCCTACAGCGCTTGTAGCTTGAACTGAACAGCGCTAAAATTTGACCTCTGCTCAAAATCTCATACTGCAACTCCTTGCAGCTCCTGCAGGCATGACTCAGAGTCACTTTTCCCCATACCAACTGAAATACGTAGTGACTTTGTGGCCAGTTGCCATTCTGTGGGATAGCAAAACACGGAATAGGGCCAGAAGTGCAAAGAGGACCTGTCACTTGCTACAGGTCCTAAAGGCTCGTCTTCCTAATCCATCAGTGATAACAAGGAGATTTCTTTTAAAAATGCTGAGGATTAAATAATGTTTCTTACTTAGTGCAGATGAAAGAGAGAGAATTGACAGCTAGGCACAAGAGAAAATAAGGATTGGAGCAGCAGACAGCCACAGGTTGGGATCAAAATGTTTTGGCAGAGTTGCTGGAGAAACAGTCTTAAGAGTGAGATAGATAGGCGTGGAAGTTGCAGGTCAGCAAAATGGATGGAAACTGGGGAATTGAGCCAAAAGCAGAGTAATTAATCTGTGATCTGAGAGACTACAATTCATATGGGTTGCTTGCTCCACCCCAAAACATGCAGAAGGGTTTCTCAGTCAAGCTTCTGGGGGCTTCCTCCTTCTCCTATACTAAAGCATCTGATCCATGGCAGGTACCTGGAGGAGGGAGAACAGCAGAAGGAGCAGCAGCAGGTCCTCGGCAGTGAAGAGACCCAGCCCCCAGCCGGGGAGGGAGCCGTGAAGTCAAATGCTGTCGCCCAGGTGGGCGATTCCTCGCAGCGAGGCCTGGGCACCCTTGGACAGCAGCAGCTGGCAGAGGTGAGGCTTCCCGCGCAGGCCCTACTCCTTGGGAATGGATCCTGCATGCTGCTTTTTCTGGCTGAGAGCATCCCTTCAGAGATACAGTGCCAGATTTTCTCAGCAAAAGGAGGACGTTTGGATGTTTCACTGCACTGGTGCTGGTAGACTCAGGCTGTGGACATGGTTACTGCTTCTCTTTGTTCCTTTTAGGTGTTAAAAGTACAAAACAACACCCCTTAAATTCCTGTATCCACCAGAACATTTGCAGCTGAAGCAGTCCTGGTGCTCTGATCAGGCCAAGGCTCACTCTGGTGATCATGTTACCCCTGTGTCCTTTTGAGGAATATTCCCTGGCTGAGAATATCTCCCCTTCAGGAAGCTCTCTCTGATATTTCATCCCATGTGCCTCCCTGAGCCACGCTGACCCCTTCTGGGCTCCTTGGAAAGCGCCCTGTGCAGACACATGTGCAGCAGATCAGGTTGCCACTCGCACGACTGTGGTGCTGTGCTTAAAAGATCTGCGTTGGGTTGTTAGTGGCCTCTGCGGTGAGTCAGCTTCTCTGACCTGCTGTTAGCTTGCTTCCCTTCCTCTCTGCTTTTGCTCAAGATTGCCGAATTCTTTTTGAGCAGTGGCATCATTCGAATCCTTCCGTAGTGAAGTTGCCTTGGAGCAGCAGCTGCCTTGGCAGGCTGGTGTCTGTTTCTAACGCAGTCCCAAGTTCTATTTCACGAAGCCCTGTAGTTACTCTCTCGCTGGCAGCCTGCTGAGGCCTCCTTTGTTTTAGGCTTTCTCTTGAGTATGTGTAGGGGAGATCTTTTCTCCCCAGACTTGCTATCCTATCCGCTATAGGTTGCTGCTTAACTGTATCACCTTTGCAGTTACCTCATTTTTGCTCTTTCTTGTAACTCTAATTTAGTGGCAGTCGTTATTAACAAATCTCACAATGGGAGAAAGGATCTTTGTACTGTCACGGACCCTGTGGTATCTGCCCCACTTTCTGCTCACGTTTACTTTGGGTGGTCAGACAGCTGCTAGTGTCTGAAGCCTTATTGCCCTTTTTTTCTTTTAAATCCCCTCAGGCAATGATGTTTCCTGTTAGTCTCTGCACAAAAGCAGTATCTGTAGACTCTTCAGTAAAATTCCTTGTCCCAAGCTTTAGACTGTGTGAGTTTGGGGAGAACTCATGGGATATGCTTTAAACACTCTGCCAACCACTTTTAATGCCCAGCCACAACAGTAAAGCTGAAATCTTGACTTAGAAGTAGCCTCCGTTTAGCACAGAGTCTTCCCTAGCTTGGGTGGATGGTTTTCCTCAAGGAGATGAGGGGTGTGATGGTGTTTCATATCAAACAGGCGCTCTGGGAGTTCTCTGTTTGGATGCAAACTCCCGTGAGGAAACCCTGTTACCAGTCAGACAGTAGCAACCACGTTGTCACTGGCATCTGGATGTGGCAGTTTTCTACGAGGCAGCTTTTGCGAGCGGTGGCAGTTACTCACCGGCTGCACCCTGGGCTGTTACCCCAGGCTGCCTCCCTCCCTCGCAGGTGGTGTATTGCTTTGGCTGCTGTCCTGGCTCCTCTGCTGCGCTCCGGGCAAACCGGGCGCATCCCATTCTCGCCCAGCTCTAGCAAGCCAACTGCTGTAGGATCCTGGAATATCTTGGAAGCTATTGGGACGAGTTGGTTTTGCACGTATGGTTGTAAAGAGTCCGTCAGCTTTGCTGGTGAAGCATAGAGAGTGAGGGGTTTGTGTGCTGCTTCACTTAGGTGACACTGCTGGCTGAGAGGGTGGGAATTGCATGATCCAGCTGCAGACTTGTGTGGCTTGTGGCTGGGTAACATGCTCCTTCAGTGCTTTTTCAGAGCGCAACCTCTCCTATGACGAAAGGCTGCGAGAACTGGGCTTGTTCAGCCTGGAGAAGAGGAGGCTCCGAGGAGACCTCATTGCAGCTTTCCCGTATCTGAAGGGGGCCTACAAGGGTACTGGGAGAAGAGTTTTTACAAGAGCCTGTAGTGATAGGACAAGGGGTAATGGGCATAAATTGAAATCAGGGAGGTTTAGATTAGATGTCAGGAAGAAATTCTTCACAGAGAGGGTGGTGAGGCACTGGAACAGGTTGCCCAGAGATGTTGTGGATGCCCCATCCCTGGATGTCTTCAAGGCCAGGCTGGATGTGGCTTTGAGCAACCTGGTCTAGTGGAAGGTGTCCCTGCCCATGGCAGGGGGGTTGGAACGAGATGATCTTTAAGGTCCCTTCCAACCCTAACCATTCTATGATTCTATGATTTTAAGGGGCTTGCTAGTCGATCTGAACACTCTGAGGCTTTGCTGCCCTTAGAGGCAACAGTGTCTTAAGGGAGCTGCGTTTCAAGGTGAATAAAACTGCTTTAGTCTATCAAAGCCTCAGTCTGACCCAGTTTTCAGAGTTAGAAAGCAAGATTACAGAAGGGAAACATCCTGCCTCTTCTGCCTAAAAACTTCAGCTCTGTGTCTTGCAGGAATGGTGTCTTCAGACCTCCTTAGCCAGCAGAACCAGAGGTTGTAAGGATATGGCTCTGACTTATTTAGGCTGATGCCCTGCAGAAAGTCTTAACAGGACTTTGTGCTGCATGGAATTGTTGGACTGATCCCAAACAGCCCTGTGCTGTTCAGGGTTACTTCCACACCACAGAAGCTCTTGGATCTTTGTGGATTCCTGTGTTTATACATCAGGAGAGAGAGGGTACCCCAGTGAGCAAAGCAGTCTACAAAGCTTCTGTGCGGCTTCCCACTTCTATCCCCTTTTGTTCCTTACCTGAAGCCAAGGCTCATTGTTTCTTAAGTCTACACAGAGGCATCCTAATGCTGAGGGTATCAGCAAATGTATACATTGGTTCTTTCTTCTGTCACTGAGGAATGTGGAGTCCTTTGTGTCCTTCCTTCCTCCCCCTTTTCTCTTGCAGATAGCCATGGGGAAAATGGGGGGGCTGTAATTTTACTACCCTGTTAAGATTTTGTGTCTGTAACATGAAAAACAGAGTTCAGTGCCTACCTCCTGTCATCAGCATCGTGGGGTGGAAGGTGCAGAGTCTGAACGCGAGAGATGTGCCTATGCAGTCACCGGACCAGCGAAAAGCTTCCCAGTGGGAGTAGGGAGTCAGGATCTGCTGCAGCCAGGGATTTCAGCACTGTCTTACCGTGCTGCTGGCAGCAGCTCTCACTTAACCAGTGTCTTACCTCAGTTAGGCCTCAGGGGCTTGGCTGTAGGAGGTGGTGTGTGCTTGGATCGCAGGTGGACAGCAGTCTCTGGTCTCCTGTGCTTTGTGAGGTGTGTGTGTGTTGCTATAGGCATGAAGAGCTATGGTGTGCACATTACCAGCTGCGCCTAGAGGTGGCAATTAGAGCGCTTCGTGCCTTCGAGGTTGCGTAGTGCTCTGACGGCCTACTCTGGGGAACAGCCTGTGCCAAGGGGACATAAGGGAGGCATGTACTTATTCTCACATAGCTGCTTTTCTACCTCTCCCTAAAGAAAGACTCTGATGATGAAGACAGTGAAGGAGAAGATGCTAGTGTCACCCAGGGAGACCTGGAAGCGTTGATTTCTGGCCGCTACCCTGTGAAATCATCAGAGGAAACCAGTGACAGCTCTTCCACAGTGGCCCAGCCTGCCAGCAAATGGGTTTGTGCCCAGTCCTCCAACAGCAAGAAGGAGAACCACAACCAAGGCATCACAGAGAAGCTGGAAGTGCTGGCAAAGGCCTACTCTGTCCAGGGGGACAAGTGGAGAACTCTGGGCTACACCAAAGCCATCAATGCGCTCAAGAGCTACCACAAACCGGTCACCTCCTACCAGGTAAAACACCTTTCCAGGGTGGTGGAGCAGGGAGACCGAGCCAGCATCCTAGCTCTGTCATGAGCCAGATCCCTTCCTCTTTCTGTATGTGGAATAGAATCATAGAATCACAGAACGGTTTGGGTTGGAAGGAACCTTAAAGATCATCTAGTTCCAACCCCCCTGCCATGGGCAGGGACACCTTCCACTAGACCAGGTTGCTCAAAGCCTCATCCATCCTGGCCTTGAAGACATCCAGGGATGGATAGCTTATCTTCAGGCCTTGGGATTTCCTTCCTGTGTGGTGACTTTGATGGAAGTTGTGTAGTGAGTGCAAGCTGGGATTCATTGGCCACCTGCAGTGTTTTCAGAACAGTAGGAAAGTGGAGTCTGAGCCTTTTAGGGCCACACCTGAGCACTCATGAGACAAATGCCTTCCCCAGGCACAATGCAGGGACATTTTTACCTTCCTCTTAAACATCCATAGCTGGTCACTATTCGAGAAAATATGTAAAACTAACTGGATCTGAGCCTTACTGACTGTGACAGTCCAGCCACTCAGTGTGTTTCAGTCCTGTTCTGCATGCTTCTCCTTTTCCACGTGCATTGAATTGGTGTAGCCTCTGTAACCCTGGGCTAGAGGGGAGACCATCAGGCAGAACTAGTCCTGCCACTTACCAACCGCTGATCAAATGGCTAATTTGGGCTTGGAGTGGGTAGCAGCTCTCCAGCTTGTCTGTGGTTTTCCAGTAGCAGCTCTGGTTTCTTGCTAGGAAGCCTGTAAAATCCCTGGGATTGGGAAGCGGATGGCAGAGAAGATCCTGGAGATCTTGGAGAGTGGGCACCTGCGCAAGCTGGATCACATCAGTGAGAGTGTGCCTGTGCTGGAGTTGTTTTCCAACATCTGGGGAGCAGGGGTCAAGACAGCTCAGATGTGGTACCAGCAGGTAAGTCAGTGCCTTACACAAAAGGTTCTCAGACTATGGTTTGAAGACTGCTGCTGGGTGTAGGAGCAGCTTTCACAAATAGTTTCCAGTTGCCAGTGTCCACGGATAAGATTTGAATCTGGTTTTATGGGAGGAGCTGTGAGGCTGGGTCCCTCTGCGGGCATGTTTGGGGAGAGCGGAGTGCACCTGGCTGAAACTTCAGCATGTGTGGGGACAGAGGACTGAGATGTGTGACAGGAGACATGAGGGACACACTGCCTCTTCCGTTAGCGTCACTGCTTGGAGGTCATCTCACACTCATGGCAATGACTCTGCTCAGAGCCAGACTTCAACCAGGATGTCTTGGCCACGGAACCTCCTCGTCCAGTGCTGGCCTATTGGCCCAGCTGGCTCCTGCAGCTCTTGGAGCAGCCGTCTACCTTGTCTGGAGGTTGTAAAAATGAGGTTGAAGTAATTGTGCCAACAGGAGCAACCCAGCCTGCTAGGTGGGTTCCTTTAAAAGCAGTGTGTTTCCTGAGCACAGAGCTAGCAAAGCCTCGTTTCCTGTAGTGTTTGGTTTGTGACTGGATTCTCTGCCATCATAAAAACACGGCTATGTTCATGCTGTAGGCTTTCCCTCACCGGGATGTTGTGGGTGTTGTTCATTCACCTGCCTTGCTTGTTTTCTTCAAGCAGGATCACAGCACCTTAAGAACAGATGCCTTCTGTCAGGTTTAGTTAAGATTCAGTCATTGTGGGGTGGAGATTAGAGGGGTGTGTGGGTAGTGGGATTGCCTAAATCCCTTCTTTTAGGAACCGGGCCCTAAGTGATCTCTACATGTGATCTCAGAAGCCGTGACCGGCCTGGCCTTGAGACGGGTTAAATACAATCTCCCCAAGTTTTGCTTGAAAGCATTTGATCAGCAAAGTCTTGATCGATGATAGAATATCGTCATGTGGTCTGCACCAGGGTTTCCGGACACTGGATGATATCCACAGCAAGGCGACTCTCACCAGCCAGCAAGCTGTGGGGCTGAAGCACTACGCGGATTTCCTGGAGCGCATGCCTCGGGAGGAAGCTGCGGAAATAGAAGAGACCGTGAGTAGCCCGGGCCCTCAGAGGTGTGTGCTGAGGAAATGTCCCTTGCTGTTGTAGCTGAGCTCTTTAGCCTCTTCTCTGAACAGGGTCAGTGCCTGTGGGACCCGTTTTGGACATGGGCACCTACTGTGCCCCGTAGGAAGGTTCAGTGTGAGGGCCTGGGAAGGAGGAGGATGCTTCACGATGTCACCTGTAGACGCTGCTCTGTAAAAGGCTGCGTGTGGCATGGTGGGATGAGCAGGTTTCCATCTCCTCTTTCCTGCCTCTCACCTTCTGAGATGTCTGCCTTCAGCTGAGGCCCCTGACCTGTCTCCCTGGTGCTGCTTCTCCAGAGGAAGCCACGAGCACCCAGCAAGCTGGTTGTCAGTGACAGGGTGTGGGTATCCTTGCTGGAAGCAAAGGGGATTCAGGTTGCAGATGGGTGCTGCTTGCCATGGCACTCCAGGATTATGGGGTGCTAAACCAGTGTACCCTAATGCGAGCAGAGAGCTGGGGGGCACACACCATCATTGCTACCCCTGTGCTCTCTGATCACCATGGAAGCAGCAGCCAGCGTGACCCTGTCACTCGGCCACAGGGCCTGGCCACGAAGAATACGCTGCTGCCAGGCTCCTGCTGGGGTGTCAGTCCCCTGTGCTGGATTAGCCATTTTGGTGGTGAGCCATCCCTTTCCCAGGCAGGCTGGGTCGAGGAGCTGGCTCTTGGGGGTGGGTCTTTTGTTATCCTGATGGGATTACTGCGTTCCCCTCCATACACACACCTCTGATCCAGGCCCAGGAGAGAGAATGAGGGATTAGTCACTGTCTGTGCTGCCTGTCACAGTAAGATCTGAGGAGCCTTTAGGCTCTTGGGTGGGGCTGGGAGTTTTCTAAAAATCTTCATTTAAAGCCAGAATGGAGGACAAGGACACCAGAGGAGGGCTTGCTCCGCATGAGAAAGGCTTGTGGCTTCTTGGAGCACCTCTGGGGCAAAGGTTAATGGGTTTATCTCTTGCTAATGAAGGATGATCCCCAAGAGTGACAAGGGGTTGTGGGCACAGACACTGCCATCCTGAACCCCAGCCTCTGTGATGGCCTCGTCACTGGGAATTGCTGAGCCCCTAATTATTTGCTGCCAGCAGGGTGATTGGCACAATCAGACCAGGAATACTGTCTGAGAACCTGGGAGCCTTTCTTAAACATTTAATGAATGAAGCCATCAGAATGAGTGCTGTCGGCACAAAACAGGAGCTGGGGTCCAGCCTGGAGGTGGCTGCATTAGGGGAAGTTCTGTTTATATGTGCCTGATAGCTGGCAGCAGCATGTTGGCATCCGTTCGGCCTAAAATGCTGGGACATCTGTGGTTTTTCCGGATCACGAAGCCCAGCTCTCCTGCAAAGGCAGAGCTCCTGGCAGGAGTGGGCTCCCAGGGACACTTGCAGATCTTCTGCTGCCTTGGGTCCTGCTGAGGAGACTCTCCAGGACCCATCTCTGCCTCCGAAACAGGACCAGTGACCACCTCGTGTTGAACTGGTTCTCTCTGTGGGCAGAGCTGGTGAGCTTTGCCCTCCTGGCCCACAGGGCAGCTGAAAAACCTCTTCCCTCCTGCTGCCTCAGAAACCCAAGGCTCTGGAAGGTTGTGCTGTACTTTGCCTCCTCAGCATTGCACCCAAGAGCTGATGGTAGCGCCGTGGTAGGTCATTGCACTGTGTTGCCCTGGCTCATGTGGCTCCCGACAGCAGGCCAGCCTCCTTGGTGGGGCATTAGCCCTGCCTGCCAAGCGTTTGCTCCCTATGGAGAGCCTGGAGATGCAGGACAGGCCACAGGGCAGGCACAAGATCCCTTGCTGCCTTGATGGAAAGGGCATGGAGAGACTGGTCTCTGACTCCTCACTCTTCTTTCTCTCCTTGGAGGTCAGACAAGCTGCCCTGGCCCTGAAGCCTGGGCTCGTGTGTGTGGCATGTGGCTCCTACCGCCGGGGGAAGCCGACGTGTGGAGACGTGGATGTGCTGGTCACCCACCCGGACGGGCAGTCTCACCGTGGGGTGTTCAGCAAGCTGCTTGACAGCCTCCGCAGGAGCGGTAAGAGGGCTGGGGCTGGCGCGTGGCGCTCCAAGCTCTTCTTAGCGTGGCCAGGCTGGGGAGGCAGTGAGGTGAGTGGCATTTCTTGAAGGGCAGGTGGTTGCTTTTCGCAAGGAGAGGCCATCGTGTAAGTCCTTAGAGAGCTGGCCCTGCTGCAGTGGCAGGGCCGGCCGCCGGGGGGTTGCTGCAGCTCAGCGTGGCTTCTCCCCTCTGCGTGAGGCTGTTGGGGCTGAGGCTGGGTCACCCTTGGAGCCCCACGGCACATTATGAGACACCTCAGCTGCTGTCTGGACAGTGGGGAGTTTGGGGTGAGGGTGTCAGTCTACCATTCAGCTCCTCTCTGCCTGTTCTCTCTCCCCAGGCTTCCTTACGGATGACCTGGTGAGCCAGGAGGACAACGGCGATCAGAAGAAGTACCTGGGGGTGTGCCGCCTCCCCGGGCCAGCCCAGCGTCACCGCCGGCTTGACATCATCGTGGTGCCTTACAGTGAGTTTGCCTGCGCTCTGCTCTACTTCACCGGCTCGGCCCCCTTCAACCGCTCCATGCGGGCCCTGGCCAAGACCAAGGGCATGAGCCTCTCGGAGCACGCCCTCAGCTCGGCTGTGGTGCGAGGCCCCGGGGGCATCAAGGTGGCGTCTGGCCATACCCTGCCCACTCCCACCGAGAGGGATGTCTTCGTTCAGCTGGGGCTGCCTTACCGGGAGCCCTCGGAACGGGACTGGTGACACCCGGTTGTCACCCCGCACCCTGGGCTGCTGTTCGGAGGGTTTCCCCCACGCTGGCTCTGTGTTGACTGCACCTGGGGAACGCATCCCAGAAAATGTGGGCTGGAACCACGCTGGAAGTGCTGCCTCATGAGCCCCTGGCTACTGAAGGGGCTCGCTGCCCTGGCCCTGGGGAAGCTCCCTCCTCTCGGAGCAGGAGAGGCGCAGACCTGCCGGCTCGGGGGAGCTGTGCACCGGCAGGGTTTGGACGTAATGGCACTGAACGCAAGCCGACCCGCTGTGCCTGGCGCGCTGGGGGCGCAGAGGCAGAGGAACGGGAGGAGGTAGGTTAGTTCTGACTTGGGTGAAGCAGAGCTTTGCCGTTGTGTGTGCGTGGAAGCCGTGGAGTCATGGTTTGATCAGAGAAAGCGCATGTGTGTGTGTTTGGGTATGCCTGTACCTGTGGCTGTCCCACCAATCCCCTGGGAGGGAATTTCATTTCTCAGGAAATCTCAGCTATTTTACGTTCAGGAGATGAATTTCCCAGGGACTTGCAGTGCTCCCTCTCGGTTACGGGTAGTGCAGCTGTTCCTCCCGGCACAGCCGCCGCTCTGTGACCTTGGCTGCCAGGAAGGCCAGGGTGGGAGTTTGTGCTGGGACCCCAGGGCTCCCTCTGGGTGGGCCCTGGGTCTGGCCTCCCACCCCCTTGTCTTGTCGGGGACCTGGCCACCCTCCCCTGCACTCTGCCATGTCCGTGCCACCGCAGGGACAAGCTGCCAGGGCGGGCACAAGCGCACTAAACCTGACCCCAGCAGTGCCATCTGTCAGCCCAGCCTTTCTGCTGAGCTCCCGATGGAAAGGAATGTCTTCTGGCATGTCTTGGTGCTTTGGAATTCAAAGTATAATAAAGCCCTTACATCTTTTTTCCTTGACATCTTTCTTTTTGCTGTCTGCCCTGTTGGGACTCTTCCCTCTGGCTGACCAGGAGCCCCTCCTGTGCTCCCTGTCTCCCTGTTTTTAGGCAGGGAGAAGGCAGGAGAGACCTTCCCGCTGTTGGAGCTCCACTTCTAGCTCAGGGAGGTGAGTTGCTGGCCACCATCGTCCCATGGCAGAGCAGGACCTGGCCGTGTGGCTGAGCTGGAGCTGGCTGCGCCTGGAGAAAGGAGCGATTCCCAAGCTCTGAGCCTTGGGCTGGGCTCTTAGGTATGGAATCAGGGAGGCATTGCTGTCAGCTCTTCCGTATTTCGTCAGAGTAGGGTATATGGGAATTGGCTGCTGCTCTGTTCCCTGCCCCTGGAACACAGCTCAGTCTCCTGAGCATGGGAATGCTTTGGTTGTCCAAGGGGGAATCTGAACAGCCTGGAAGCCAAGGGGGCCTGTGGGGATGAGCAGCAAGGATTGGCCCAAAAGGGAGATGGAAAAGCTGGAGGGGGACAGGGGCTGGTAGGGTGGGTGGGCAGAGGCAGTGAGGGCTGGGCTGGGTTCTCTGGGGGCAGAGGCAGGGGTCAGCCCCAAACCAAGGCCTGGGAAATCCAGGGGGACCACACACACTCCCCAGGAGGGTTGTGCAGCCCAAGGACCACCCCAGAGAGGAGGGCTGACCCCAAGGCTGGGGACTCCAGGCTTGGCTGGGCATGGCCACATCTGGCCTTGTCCCCTGTCCCACAGGGAGGTGGGGTTCCTGTCCCTCCTGTGCTGCTGGGAGGCTCCTGGAGGATTTTCTCTAGAGCCTTATGGCTGACAGCCCTAGGCACAGGCCTATTTCTGCCTGGGCTGGGGCAGGGAGTAGAGTAGGGGGAGCTGTTCTGGAGTGCTGGGGCTGCTTACTTTTCCAGGGGCACATGCTGGGGACATCACTGAAAGTGGGGTGATGTGGCACTGCTGGCCCCCAGCTCTTCCTCTTTGTCACCCCCCTCTCCAGGGGCACAATTCACACCCTGGTGCCAAACGGGTACTTCAGCAGCGCGCCAAAGCCCTGGCCCTGCTGCTTGTGCCACTTGGGAATGGCAGTGAGGGTGGCCCTAGTGCCACATGTCATGTGGAGGCTGCTGGTGGGGGGAAAGTCTGGGCCTGATGTCTGTCCCCTTCCCCACACATCCCTGCCTGGGAGCTTTGGAGGGGGCAGAGGGCC
>NW_010257592.1:13583-14335 GCF_000690775.1 Eurypyga helias
CCACAGTGCAGCTGCGGCGGATGCAGAGGGGCAGGAGGTGAAGGAGCTGGACACAGAGCTTGTCCGGAGTAGCCGGGGGTGACATTTCTGGGTGCTGAAGGATCCTGCTTCTCCCTCATCCTGGTGCAGGGGAGAAAGTCGAGGGGCTGCCCACTGTGACCCTGGGCTGGGCAGTCTCCTGCCCTGGATGGAGGGGCCACAGTCTCCTCTTTGTGCCCCTAATCCTGCCCTCCATCCTCCCGGTCACTGGGTGTCACCTGATTCCTGCTTCCCAGGAAAGGGTTTCAGCTATTCCCCTTCCCCAGCGCACCCCCTTCCGGCCCTCCCTGGCTGTGAGCCTGATCATCCCGAAAATCCAAAGTAAACCCAAACGCAGCAGCACTGACGCCGAGGGGAAGGTCGGGGAGCTGGGTGCCCAGCTCCTGCCCCAGAGCCCCTCGCTCCCACCCCCAGGGTGGGTCCAGAGTGGGGGCTCAGGCAATTCCTGTCCCCCCATCCAGTATCTCTGCCCTGCTCCGGGGTAAAAGGAAGAAAAAGCCCTGGCCCAGGTCGCTGCAGCTCTTCCCATGCTGCGGGGGGGGGGTTGTCACCCATCCTCGGCTCGTGCTTGTCCTCAGGCCGGGAGGGGGGTGAGGGTGCCAGGGCTGGGGGGAAACGGGGTGCAAGGGATTTGGTTCTGAACACTGCCGCTTCGTATTCAGGAGTAAATATCTGCCCATGGCAGCATGGGCGGGGGGAAGCGAGGGAGCTGC
>NW_010257593.1:0-562 GCF_000690775.1 Eurypyga helias
CCCCCCCTGCAGCCCTCGGCGGGAACTGCCCCGAGCAGGAAAGGGGGGGGTGTTGTTGCGAAAAACCAGACCCCGAACCGCACTGAATCAACCCAAAGCCCCTTTTCCCCCTTTTTTTTCCCCACTGTCAAAATAATACTTTTTTTTTCCCCAATATCAAATTAATCTCTTTTTTCCATTGTCAAACTATTCCTTTTTTTCCCATCATCAAAATAAACTTTTTTCCCCACTCTCAACATAATCCTTATTTGTTACCCATTATCAAAACAATTTTTTTTTTTACGTTGTCAAAAATTCCTTTTTTTTCCCACCATTATCCAAAAAATCCTTTTTTTTTTTTTTTAAATGAACCCCCTACCGCCTTAATCGATACATCTATTTACCCTCACACATGAAACCTGCCTAATTACTGTAATTAGCGCCACGGCTCGGAGCAGCCCGTACCACATAAACCAGCACTAACGCAGCACGATTTTAAAGAGGAATAATTACAATTTCTCCCGCCAAAGCTGCTGCTGCTCCACACTTTTCCCGAGGGAAACGCTGCCCAAAGCCCTCATTT
>NW_010257593.1:575-1596 GCF_000690775.1 Eurypyga helias
CTGATTGCAGGGTGCTCGTCCAGGAGAAAACAGTCCAGCAATCCCCAGACTAAGGGGATTATCCACAAATTAAAATTTGACCTTCCGGTGGAAGTGAGGTGGAACCGGAAAAATCCAACCAGATGATTCCCTGCATTCCCCCACTGTCTAAAAATATATCAGAAAATATGTGTATTGGAAAACATTTCTATAAAACCACACACATATATATAATATATAAATATATAAAATGAAGGGAATAATTGAGATATTGATCAGAAAATTAAGAAATTTAATTAAGATCAGAAATTAAGAAATAATCTAGCTATTGAACAGAAAATGAAGGGAATAATCCAGATGCCAATCAGAAATGAAGGGGATAATCCCACTATATATATGAAATGAAGGGAATAATTGACATATTGATCTGCAAATAAAGGGGATATCCCACTATTGATCCAAAAATGAAGGGAATAATCCAGCTATCAATCAGAAAATGAAGGGGATGATCCTGATATATATATATATAAAGCAGGGAATAATTGATATTGCTCTGAAAATGAAGGGAATAATCCAGATACCAATGTGAAAATTGAGGGAATAATGCAGACATTGATCAGAAAATGAATAATAATCCCACTGTATATATGCATATTAATGTGAAAATTAAGGGGATAATCCCAGTGTATATATATAAAATGAAGGGGAAAATTGAGATATTGATCTGAAAATGAATGGGATAATCCCATTATTGATCAGAAAATGAAAGAGATAATCCCACTATCGGTCACGGAATGGAAGAGATAATCCCAATATGATTAGGAAACGAAAGGGATGATCCTGTTATTGATCAGAAAATGGATAAACCTGCAATGGATCAGGGAATGCAGGGGATAATCCAGCACAGGACACCCTTTCCCAAGGGTTCCTCATCCCGTGTAAGTTCATAAAGGAGCAACAAATGCAGGAAAAGGCCAACTGGATGCTCCGAGTCCTCTGCTGCCCCCCACCTGGGGTGACCGAGGGCGCAGGAGCACCGGCC
>NW_010257594.1:0-6889 GCF_000690775.1 Eurypyga helias
AGTGCGTGAAAAGGCTGTAGCGTGGCTTACCGGAAGGAGAAGGAGAGAAAGTCAAGGCAAAGGTGCTTTCAGATTAAACTCATGCCCTGGAAATAGGAGTTTATGAGGCTGTAGAGCTAGAAAGGATGAATCTTTGACAATCAGGGAAATTCAGGGAAACAGTTCCCTTCCTTAGAGCAGATGTGAAGGTGCTGAAGCACAGATCAAGTCAGGGATGTTCGCTCCCCTTCCTGCTGGCCTACACTCAGACAGGGACCTGCTCTGGCCCCGCATCTCTCGGGGTTGGCTGTGCGTGCGCCCAAGTGTCACATGTCCTTTGAGGCCGGGACCCAAGAGCTGACACTTCCCAGGGCCCCGCTCACCTGAAGGCACAGAGACCTTTAATTGCCCCAACCAGACTCACCTGGGACCGATTCCAGGCGCTCAAGTGAAGCTCAGGCCGGGCCTTCAGTTCCCGTTTGAATGATGTGGGTGCCCTGGTTGGTGAGGGTGCTGAAGGGCTCACCCTCTGTTCCTGGTTCCTTCCTCCACACACAGCAGCTCTGTGTGTGCTGCTCCTGGGCATTTCCTTAACTCCGCGGCTTTTAGATCTTCGTAGGACTGTTTGGTAAGCTACCTATTTGTTACTGTCTTTTTTTTTTTTTAAATGCAGATGAGCAAATAAGTTTTCATGGAAAAGGCCATGGGCCAACATGAAATTCGGGTCTGGGTAATTTTCAATAGTTGGAAAAGCAATTAAAAAAGTTTCAAAGGTTGTTATTGGGCCAGAATATTCTGGTGTGTGCTCTTCCTGGCTGCGTAAACTTGTTTTGCCTTACCTACGTGGCTGGGATGCAAAGCTAAGAAGGTTTTCCTGGTGCCCTGTTCAACCTAAGCAGAGACATGATGCTTAGGGATGGTTTAGGGAAGCTTGTAAACAGCCAAGTCTGCTGCTGCTCCAGTCAGAAATAAATCCTTGTGTTTTGTTATATAAAGAAATAAAGCATCTCTCCTGAAGGCAAAACTTTATGCTTTTGATTATCTCCTGAGCATTATTTTTTACCCCATTTAATAACTATAAGCAAAGATGTCCACCAGGCCAGAAGCATTAATAAACATTGACTTTCATCTCTGTGTTAGTCCAAGTATTGACATCTACTAAGTGCAATTATTTTTTTTTCCACCTAGTTGCCTGTGGATGACTAACTTGAGGGAAGAGACGGTTGAGTTTGGTGTCAGCCTTGTTCTCCTGTGCCAGGAGGGCTGTGGCACATGTTCCTTCTGAACTGCTCTGGGACTGATGGAGAAAGCTCCCTGTTACGCATCCACTGGACCCCTTTGAGAGGGAAATGCCCTCACTGTATGCTGGGGGAGGTGGATGAAGAGGAAAAGAAAGACAGAAGACAAAGAAATTTGGGTAAGTTCTCTTTGAATCTAACATCAACTGTTACAAGGTGTCAGGAAATGGGTGGATTTTCAGTCAGCACTGAACCATGCCCACAGCATTAAAGGCAGTGGTGGTTTGCTTCTGAAGGGTTGCAAAGTCAAGGCGTGCTTTGGAGGCAGCACGCTTGTTTTCAGTCTGAGGAAATCAGATTTGGAGACCTGTAACCTCTCATCCTTTGAGGCGGTGAGTGGGGAAAACTGTGATTTAGCACTAACTTACCTCTGCCAGAGCTTCCATGCCAAAGGGACAGGAAACCTCCATTTGCACCTTCTTGATTGGTTTATATGCTACAACCCTCCTCTAGTCATGAATGAGGCTTACTGGTTATGGCTCATCTATGACTTCATGCTTGGAGTTGCTCAGCTAAGACTCAGTGTGATGTGTTTAGAGTTTGATTCCTTTTCCTCTAGGGTCTACTAAATGCCCAGAGCTAAGAGTCTCTTAGTAGACAAATGTATATTTTCAGAGCATGGGAATGTTACACGACAAAGAGAGAATAATTTTTTGTTTATGAAGATGCATTTCTTCTTTCAATACACTTATAGCTCCTCTACGCTTTTACTAAGCCAGTGTTTTAAATTATCGCCCAGCAGGCAGGTAAGACTGGATCTACTATTTCGTATGTCTCTGCTCCTATTAACAAACTCAAGGTGTGGAGGTGGTTGTCTTCTCCCTTCTTGGTGGGCCTCTCTATATCCATGATGATCTTACCTTAACTATGAGGAAAAAGTTTGCTCAGTAGTACAAGCATTGTTAGGGTGACTTCAGTTCATGGATGCGTCTGTTCTCCGAATTCTGATTCCTACCCACCCTGCCTTACTTAGACTCTCATCACATCCTCATGTAAGAGATGCAATACTTCCTTCTCCCTGAGCAGAATTTCCCACTCGGGGTTTGTCGGGCTAAGTCAAAAGCGGATCCAGAACAGAACCCGAGGAGGGGTGGGGGATGGTAGCAACTTGTTGCAAGTGCTGTATTTCCCCCACAACTCTTCAGACGCTTACTCACCAGCTTTTCCAAGTGGCTAACTACTCGTGAGAGTGCCCTGAGTTTGGAGGGCAGTAGGCAAGCTCTGAGTGTAGGCTTTGAGGTGAAAGTTATGTTAAGACACACATAAAGTACTTATAGATGCCCTTGTAAGTATCTGGCACCTTTGAATTTATTAAATCCTTGAAGGTAAGAAGCTCTTGTCACTGTGCTGAGTATCTTGGCTCAGATTCCAGGTGAAGGCTCTGATAAAGCCAAGAAGAGAATGTCAGTGTCGCGTCCCTGCGTCCTATAGCTGGTCATCAGAGAGCTCTTCTTCAAGTAATGGCATCAAACCCAAAGAGCAGAGATGTCGGAGTGGTGCCCTCTCTCCCCATGGAGAATTTATGGTATTTTGTGTCTGAAGTCTGCCTCTGAGACACACTAGGCAGGCACGTGATTTTTGTGGTGCTAAATAAAAATATTTTTCATTTGCTCTAGGTGAAGTAGTAATGTATTTATCTTGTCTCCCCCTCATTACTGACAAAAATAATACTCTGTGCAAACCCTGGAATGAGTACCAGGCAGGACTGACTAAGCTGTTGAGAGCAGCTGATCTTTACCACATTGGATCTGTAGGCCTCGGTGTTTAAAATCTACTCTGTAGCAAATGGCCAAGTTGAGAGGTGGTAATACTTTATCTTTTGGTATCCCTTGGCTATGCTGCCGACTGATGAAAACAGCAGCTGTGGTCTAAATAGCTGAAACTTTGGAAAAATTCAGCTCTCACTCCAAGTCCTGTAAGCAGTGCTTCAATTAAGAGGAACAACAAATACAATCTTACTCTTGTTTTGGGAGAGCTCAAGCTTCTGTTGCAGATCTGAACTTGGGCCTGGGGTTGATGTGACCGGTCTCCCTCGCTGCAGAGCAGACAGCAGTGATCCATAATGAGTCAAGCTTGCCAAGAGCGTATTTACCCTCTGGGTGTAGGTTCTTCTGAAAGATTTTGAAAGTGGACCCGCTGTCTCATGCTTAAAAAGCAACTCATGATGAACCACTACCATGTCTGAGGCTTAACAGTGTTATTGGAAACCCCCTGGATGTGAGGGGTGGGAAAGGCTGGGTGGGAGGGATCTTGCTACACAGGGCAGAGCGGGGACAGTAATGCCTGCTGTGGACCATAACAATGCATACGTTGCCCAGACAGCTGATTTAATGACTCAGACCTCTGCCGTCCTGCTTTCTGCTGAAGTGACGGAGCCCTGCAAAGCTTTAGTTGCAAGCGGAGATGCTTTTTCATGACTGAGGATGAACTCATCCTGTTATTCAGCCTTTCACCTTCCTTCAGTCCAGTGATTGCAACACAGAGCAAAAAATAGTAGTTTGGGCTGTCTTTCAGACTTAAAAAAAACCCCAAACATTAGTGGCTTGGTTGTCAAATGTGCTTAGGTGCTGTAAGGCTTCCAGAAATCCTTGGTGTTCGCTTTTCTGTGCCCCTGTCAAGTCTGGGCTACAAGGAGGTGGTACCAAGTGGATGTTGGCCAGCTTTGAAAATTTTGCCCTTAAATACGTATCTGTGTGATTTATTAAGAGAAATATCTCGTCCGCCTCTACCCTTCGATTCTGACCGCCTGCTGTGGAGTTGTGAAAGTTAGGGGTTAAAAGTTGTTATGCCTGACCGTCCGTAGAAGTTGGAGGCTACAAGATACAGCATTGTATAAAATGTTGGCCAGGGGATTTAGTCTGCATTCAGATTGTGTTGTGTTTCTTGTAGATCAAGACAGATTTTTGACGTGTTTGTGGTGGCTTTGTTGCAGATGTGAGAAAAGAAGTAGCGGTTTTCATCCTGTGAGTAGGAAATAGGAGCACTGGGGTGGCTACAGGTCTGTGCAAAGTTACATGCCTTTCGGAGGGTGGAACTAAGGCTGAAATCCTGACCTCAAGCCTTGAGCTTAGCTGGAAGGCCATGCACATCATAACTTCTTGTGTGTAAAACTAATACTTGAGTATCTTTTGTAACAGCCTTTTGGGAATAGGGCAAGTTGTTAGCCCTACAAAGTGGCTGTATCTTAGGGAACTGTGTGTGGGTTTGGTTTACGTGTGCTGATCTGGAGTCTGCTGCTTACCAAACAAGTAACTGGCCCTCTGTCAGTTTTCTGTCCTGAGAATTTTGATAGTAGTGCTCCTTTATGATTTTAAAACTTATTCGGAGATCTTGGGGTGAGCGAAACTATTTGTACAGTACTGCCCTGTGGACTGTGCCTTTTTTTAAGGTACTGGGCCATGTCTGGTGGGGATGTCTTGTACTCATAGCGGTAGGAACAGGTGAAGAAAAAGTCCCAAAAGCAAACATAGGGTTTGGTACTATTCCTTCCAAGACTGGAATGTGAAAGACTGGGTTCAAAATAATTGTTTGATTACGTGCTCTTATTATAACTGTTTTCCTTAGGATACTATTTCTCAGTTGGAGTGACGTTCCGAGATATTATCTGAAGCTGGATTGGGGCTATTTGGATGGAAGCTTTTAAGATAAATAGACTCACCTTTGTTTGACCTTTTCAGTTAAAAATAGTTCATATTAATAGTACCCTAAGTCATTCTTCATCCTTTTTAGACACTTCAAATATTACAGCTGTACTTACAAGATCTAAATGAAACCATGTTATATGTCTGTGGAGATTGACTGAAGACAGCCTTTTTGCCCCAAGGAGACTGGAGCTGCAACAGGGGCACCTCTGGGGGTAAAAGTGTCCTTATTCTGTTGGCACAAAAAGAATGACTGGAGGTTGCTGACTGGAACAGTTGTAAATCGTGTGATTCTGAGCCACGTTCTGTAGAGGCAGAGTTGTGCAAGGGACTGAACCTCCCTGCTCCAGTGCGGGAGGTCTTGCAGAGTTCCCAGCTCAGGGTCAGGCTGGTAGGAGCCAAGTGCTGCTGCTTCAGGGCAGGGTTGGATTGGGCCATACAGGCCTTAGGCTTGCAGAGGACCTGTGGTGGTGGGATCTGTGCTGGATTCAAGCAGCTCCTGTCCCTGAGCAGCTCCTGCCTGCTTCCACAGCCCCAGAGAGTGGAGTTGCAACGAGCAGACCACGTAAGTGTGCCCCCTGGGCTGGATTAGGCTCGTGGGTCTGCTTTAGAAGCTCTCAAGTGAAGGTATCTTCCCTGGTCCGTACAACTTGGTGTGGGATAGAAGGCTGCATCTGTACGTGAAGCGATGCATGGTGCTTCCGCAAAGGCGGGTTGTGTAACTCTCACGAATGAGTAAGCTCTGATGAAAGCAATGCGAATGCTGTGTTGCTAAATTTGGTTCTCCCACCTCCCATTCAGATATGCACCTCCCTCTTTTTTTTTTTAATGCTAGACACAGCCTTTTAAAAGGAGAAGTTTTAAACAGGACTTCCCTGTTTCTATTCTGGTTCTAGAATATGCTAGATGAGGGTCAGCATTTTCTAAAGGGCTGAGCAGCACCTGGAGTTCCCCACGAGAGCTGTGCCTGACCGCTGAAAGCTGTAGCGTAGTTAACACCCTGAAAAATCATGTGGCAGGTTCATATGCCCGAGGGTGGGGTTTTTCACCCCGCCCCCAGCTGGATTACCAACTCGCAGTTTTATTGTTACCCTCATGTTAATTCATGTTCCTCAGAGCTTCGCCTCTGAGAGCAAAGCTAGACTTGGAGAACAGGGAAGAAAATTAAAAAATATGATTCAAGTGTGTTCCAAACCAAATAGCAAATATTATATTGCTTATTTAAGAGGTAATTTAAGGAAAAAAAAAATCTCTTCAGGGCATGGCTCTTTAAAAAGTGGCAGAGTTTTCAAGCCTTGAAGTACTGCTTTAAATATTTATTTAGGAAGGAGCCATCTCTGCAGATGAGTAAACCAGCAGTTGTCACAGTGGTGGCGTTACTTGCATCTCTCCCGTTTTCTGGCCCTGACCCAACGCTGGGCTTCCTGCCTCTGCTTGCGCTTGAGGTTGGACCAGTTATTGTTGTATTCCCTGTGACAGACGAAAACCCCAATTTCATTGTAAGATCAAGTGAGTGTTGGATACTTGAATTTCCACAAACTGGGAGCTATAATATGATGCTTAACTGCGTTTTTCAAACCTGGCCCTGGTTTAGTTTTGCTTTGCAGTTAGGGCTGAGGACTGATAAGAGAAACTCCCTAACGGCAAACTACTCTTGCCCTGCCACACGTGTACACAATTTATTTGTTCGTGCCAGCCTGAGCTCAGCTTTTTTTCTCTCCACCTGTAACTGAATCACATCCTGTCTCTCACTCATGCAGGTCCTTCCGAGTACCCAAAGAAATAAAAATATTGCATGATGTGGTAAACAAACACTGGGGGATGTTCAAATGTCCCAGCGTAGTGGCTAGAAATAATTGGCCTTGTAGGCCTTCGCAGGCGTCCAGCTAATCCAGGCGTAAAACGGCTCTGGCATGAGGATGGAGACTGACTGTGGGTTGGTTGGAGTGATAGAATCATAGAATGGTTAGG
>NW_010257595.1:0-1251 GCF_000690775.1 Eurypyga helias
GGATCCAGCCCAGGATGGGGTTGGAGATCTGCTGGAGTTCTTCAGAGGAGTCGCGTGCACGTGCCTGGGGAGCGCAGGTTGAGAGGGATGGCCTGGATTTCCGGAAGGGATGAGGTCGGGTTCCTTCCAAGCGTGGAGAAGCAGCTGGGAGCAGAGAGCAGGAGTAGGCAGTCATACTCGCATCAGCTGGAGATGACCCCAAGGCTTTCTGGGGTCTGTGTTGTTCCTTATGCCCCTGCGCAGTGGGCTGACTCGGGCCAGTGCTGATGCCGAGATCCTGGAGCCGGGATGGCACGGCAGCCTGCTGAGGGGGGCTGCCAGCGCCGTTTGATTTGGAGAAATAAGTGATGCGCTCACCCAGCGTGTGGTTCTGTCCCCACGTGTGATGCGGGTGCGTGGGGCAGGGCAGCAGGGATGCTCAGAGGTGTCGCGCAGCTCCTGTTGCTGGGGAAGCGGAGCAGGGCCTCTTCACCTGCTCACAGGGAGGCTGAGAGCTGGGAAAGGGAGACGGAGACCTCCGGGGTCGTGGCCGGCCACCTCTCCCCTCTGCCGGTGTGAGAAGTAGGGAATGTCACGTGGATGCGGCAGGTTCTGCTTGAGGAACCAGCTCCCTGGATGCCAGGAGACCAGCCGACCTGGGGACGCCTCTCGGCAGGACCCTGCGGCGCACGGTTCTGTGTCGGCTCCAGGGAGCCCGAGTGGGATCATGGAGAAACGGGTTGCCTGGCACTCACGGCTGGCTCGGGAAGCCCCCAGGCTGTGAAACTCTGGAGGTCGGGGGTTTATTCCAGGGCTGCAGTGATGGTTTTCCTGCTTTTGTGTTCCTCCCTGAGCACCACCTTTGTCTGCTGTGGCTCTCCGTTCTCGCCGTTGGGGTGGGGCTAAAAAACGGGGCACCCCCCGCCCCATCCCCAAACTTGGGGCCAGAGAACACAACGGGGACCCACAGCGGCCTAAAGGGAAGGCATAAAGGTCAGAAATAGAAAGCTAAGAAACCCAAGCAGGGCACCCCAGCCCTGGGGGGTGCAGCAGGGTGCTGCCCCGTGACATTCCCTGCCTTTTGAAATGGGAATAAACTTACTTAAGAGGAAAAAAATCCCCAGTTTGGGCGTTTTGGAGAGCTATAAGTATGACAACGTGCCGTGCTCTAGCCTGTCACGAGCTGCCATCTCTCTTCCAGGTCCCTAATTACCTCCCCTCCATCAGCGCCGCTATCGGAGGCGAGACCCCCCAGCGCTACGTCTGGCGCCT
>NW_010257595.1:1290-1629 GCF_000690775.1 Eurypyga helias
GGCCGTCGCCTACTGGAACCACTACCAGAGCTGCCACTGCTCGCACCCCCGCTACCCCCGCTTGTGCCACTTCAACCTGCTGCTCAACCTGCTCGAAAACTTCGCCCTCCTCATCCTCACCTACGTCTCCTCCTCGGAAAACTATGGTAGGTGTCCCCCCCGCCCTGCGCTGGCCGTCGGGCCGGTGGGCTTGCTCCCGGCTGCCGGGGCTTTGCCGATTGCGCTTCACGCCGGCGTCTCGGAATTAGTTTGGAGGGAAAATATAGCTAAAAATCCCCAAGGGGTTCAATTAAAATTATTGTTTATAGAGCCAAGTTATGTCCATAATGTGCAAATAGC
>NW_010257595.1:1755-4269 GCF_000690775.1 Eurypyga helias
CTTAACATGCTGAGTGAAGGCAAGCTGGTGCTCGTCCCTGCTAGCCACCGCTGGGCTTCGGCTCTGGCTCTGAGCTGGCTTCCAGCCCACAGTGTGTTCCAGCCGCCTTTTAAAGAGCCTCCCGCAAAATTGGGTGGATTTCACCAACAAAATCGGAATTCTTCAGGTTAAGTCAGTGCGTGCAAAATACAGGCGTGACAGGCTGGGCAATGCCCTTCTCCCGTGGCCTCGTCTGAAGGTGCCAGTGACGGTATCCAGAGCCATTTAATCTGGGAGAGGCACCGGGGCTGGCTTGGGAGGACTCCAGCCCGCGAGCCAGCGAGGTGGTGCTGTTGCAGCAGAAACGAGCCGGGTTTGGGGATGTGGCGGGAGGAGAGCGGCGCGTGGGCCCTCCCTGCGCACAGCTGGAGGGGGTGGGTAAACGTTGTCCGGGGACCGACCGTGCTGGAGGATGTAGTCACAGAGGCTGGCAAAGAGAGGGGCCAGCCCGGAGCCTTGCGAAGGTTTGGAGCGGTGGGGGAGGTTGACAGGAGAGGGGTTGTTTCCCGGCAGCAAAGGAGGGGAGATGCAGGGCAGGGATGCAGCTGATCTTTGCTGAGAGTATCTTCCTACTTGCAGTAGGTAATGAAAACAACCCTGTGAGAGGTGGAGACGTTGGAGGTCAGGAATTCTTGCCATTGCTTAGAGCAACAATCTGGAAAGTGCCGAGAGTATCTTCCTACTCGCAGTAGGTGAGGAAAACAACCCTGTGAGGGGTGGAGACGTTGGAGGTCAGGAATCCTTGTCATTGCTTAGAGCAACAATCTGGAAAGGGGCGGGGACCACCAGAGCCCTCAGAGTAGGCTGGGAAGGTTCCTGCAGGGCTGAGGGGTCCAGCCCCAGTGAAGGGGATGGGTGGATGATTTCTGAGCCTCCCTCCAGCCCGCTGCTGCCGTCAGAGCAGGGCGTCCGGAAGCACAGAGCTGTGTCCTGATACATGGAATCATGGAATGATTCCCTGGCCACGCTGCTCTGGATCCAGCCCAGGATGGGGTTGGCTTTCTGGGCTGCCAGCGCACACGGCCGGCTCCTGGCCAGCTCCTCGCCCCCAGCCCCCCAAGTCCTTCTCCTCAGGGCTGTTCCCCATCCGTTCTCCCCCAGCCTGGCCTGGGGCTGGGATTGCCCCCACCCAGGAGCAGGACCTTGCCCTTGGCCTGGCTGAACTCCATGGGGTTGTCAGGGTCCCACCTCTCCAGCCTCTCCAGGTCCCTCTGGATGCCATCCCTGCCCTCCAGCATGTCCCCACCCCACACAGCTTGGTGTCAGGTCACACTGCTGAGGGTGCCCTCGATCCCTCTGTTCCGTGCAGAGCTTTGCGAGGAGGAGACTCAAGTCTGGCAGAGCAGCCGGGCAAAAGCCGCGCTGAGCCCAGACCAACCCTGTTTTCTCAGATCCTTCTTACAGGCTAATCTGGGAACTGTGGGGAAAGTTTCAGGCCTCAACTGCCGTGCTGAGGTGAGAACGGGTCAGGTTAATCACCTCTGTGGGACGTGGCTCCCGTTCACCTCCGACAGCTGCCTTTTCCATTGCTCCTTGCATGGTCTCCCTTCCCCCGGAATCGAGAGGGGAGGCAGGAAGGACCATTTCTTCTGTCCAGGCGGTTGGGAATTCAGCTTGCGGTTCAGTTCCTGGCGAAGAGGCTGGAAAACTCTTCAGTCGAAGCCCTCCTCTGAAACAACTCGCCTGTGGCTGCGCGTGTGGCTGTGGGGTTTCGAGAGCTGCCCTGGCTTAGTGCTGCGCCTCCAGCTGACCCTCGGCCTCTGCCAGGTCGGCGACACGCGAGACGGCCTCGGTGCTGGGGACGAGGCCGCTGACAGCTCTTAATTGGCGAATGGATAGCGCAGGGGGTCAGCAGACCCTTTCTGGATCTTGGGCTGGCTCGTCGCGGAAACCACCCTCCGTGCCTCAGTTTCCCCATCCCTAGAACAACAGGCGCGATGCTGAGCTGCTCCCGTGGGTGCTGGGGGCTTACGGCCACGTGAAGCGGTGGAGGCTCAGACTGGGTGCCAGAGCACCTAAACACCCTTTTGGCAACTTTGGGATAAATATTCCAGCAACTTGCACCCTGTCTCCAGCCCCGGGCGTACGGGGGGTGTGAGGCACGCACGAGGGGCTCCATCATTACATCCCCAATCCCCTTCTCTGCGTGAGCGCAGGGGGTGCGGAGTCTGTCTCCGCGGATCCTGGTCCCTGGGGGGCACAGCATCTCCAGGGTGCCGGGATTCCCAGCGGGACCGCATCCTGCAGAGAGCAGTCCTTCCCCTTCCCAAAGCCTGCCCCGTGTTCCTCTTGGCTCCAATTTAACAGGAAACCTGTTGTCTTGTCGATTCAGCAATCCACGAAAATGCCTTCATCGTCTTCATCACGGCGGCTCTGGGCCACATGCTCCTGACGTGCATCCTCTGGAGAATGACTAAGAAACACACAGTAAGTCCCGAGGTACAGACACGTTCCTTTCTTCTCTCCGTGCCGGGT
>NW_010257595.1:4329-4558 GCF_000690775.1 Eurypyga helias
CGCCGCCGGTTGAAAGCGGGACACCTGGTCACCAAAATTGGTTGTTTACTGTAACAAAGTGAGGAAGAATCTTTAGTTTCCCATTTTCTGGTTTTCACTTAGAGCTGGCATCTGAAAATCAGTGTCCCCAGGGGTTGGGTTTGCTGGCCCCTTCTCCTTGCCTGAGGGGGTCTGTTTCTGAGCTGCAGTTGGCTTTGGGGAGCTGGGAACCTGCTGGTCCTGCCCGCTG
>NW_010257596.1:0-15725 GCF_000690775.1 Eurypyga helias
ATTCTTACTCACACTTGTCAAGAGTTCCAGAGGGCCAGCTAGTCTCTGATGCAGCAAAAGTCCTCCAGAGTTTTCTTAAAATTTTTAGAAGACAGAAGGGGAAAAAGCTTAAACTGAAGTATCCTTAATTCTTAAAGAATTTCTAACCAAAACCAAATGGCTGGTATTAGAGAAGGCTAACTGATTTAAGTACGCCTTTATGATCCATGCCCTTGCTGCTTATCTAAAAGTTAAAAGCATTTGGGGTGTTACTGCTAAGGCTGCATTAAAAAAAAAAAAAAAAGTATCTTAGAGATTAAAAGGATGTACTCAGAATGGGAAATTTTTATTCCCTTCCACCTTCTAGAGTGTATTCTAGTTTCACATGATCTCAAGAATTCTCAGAGAAGGAAAAAGTAGAACAAATGAACTTTCTAGCAGAAGCCTTCAAGGAAGCAGAAGAACAAATAAAATACTGTCTTACTTAAAATGCTTTCAGTTTGGAAGTGTAGAAGACCTCTCAACCAATAAGAAAACACTCTAAGAAAGATAAGCATAAAACGTTATGGAAATCTAGTTCACCCAAACCGATTAATAGTCTATATTCATTTTAGTATCTTTTACAATGTTACCTAGTTCTTAAACTTTCTCTCTTTCTCCCTTCCATTTTGTTTTGGCTTTTTTGCTGTCTTACTTAAGGTAAACAAATTTCCCTATGTTTTCTGCATTTCAAAGATTTCTATCAAGACTTGCTTAAATTTTGTGTGCTTAGCAGTTTTGCAGATCAGGCCTTTCAGATTCTACTTTCTCTACCTGCAGCTATGGTTCTGTGCTTTAAACCTATGTGTGATCCAAACGAGAAGGCAGATCAGTGATGGGAAACAGGAGTTCAGAGAAAAGAGTTGAAATGCCTCATTTATGTCTGAGGTCTTAACTCTGGAGGCAAATGTAGGCATTTGAAATACCAATACTGCCAGTTATGTTCTATTCAGAGGCAGCAAATTAATCAGAAAGGACGTTCCAGGGGGACGACAAAGCATCAGGGCTTGAGGGTGGTATGACTCACTACTAAGAGCACAACTGCCAGTTCCAGATCTCAAGGCAATGTAGGTGTTACATGGTTGTACTTGCTTACCACTGGGGACTCCTGTCCTCCAGTTAATTGATCACAGTCAGCAGACAGTAGAAACAGAAGAGTTAAGCTTTGAAGAAACTGATTCAAATTCCTTCTGCAGAATCTGAGATTGTTCCATGTTTCCAGTGGCCCTGGCAGCAAATGCATGGGTGTAGAGCAGGCTTCCGTGGAGGGCAAGGAAATCGCTGCCACTTCTGAAGAGGTGGAAAATAGTTTCCAGCCTTGCTTGGCTTCATGAAAACACCAGATCTAAAGTAAGGACATTTAAGTGAAGTTTTGGAAAGTAAAAAGCACTGAATTGACCTCTTTTTGCACAGAGGTGAATCTTACTTATACGAAGAAGCAACTGAATGAAGGTGCTGGATAACACCTGGAATAAAAGGGCCTCACTGTGCAGACATGCAGTTGCAAAATCCAGCCATGGCAAGGTGTAGTATTAGCTCAAGAAGACAGTGTTGTGTTCTCATTCTGTTGCCTTCTTAAATTGTAAATGTGGGTTTACAGCTGATTTGCCTTATTAGTAGAAACTTTGGCCCCTCTCTTTCACCATGCTTTGAGAACCCACTAGCTGTTAAAATTGACTCTGGAGTAACACCTCTGTTCGCAGGAGGGGAGATTACTTTCTAGATCTAACACCTGAGACCTCCTCCATACACTGAGGAGGTTCAGATGGGCAAGCCTAAGTACAAGGCAAATTTCAGCCCAGCTAATTGTACTACTAGACAGTGGAAAAATCCCTTTCAGCATGGGCTATCAGTGTGGGTAATCTGTTTGTCATCTAGTAAGCAAAAAAGGAGTCTGTAAATCTTAGAGCAGATTGTAGATTTATGCTACAGTCTGTGTTCTTTTCATGGGATTTATTACCATATGTGCTGCTTCTATTTTATCATCCTTCTGTTTTGATTACTGATACATCTCTATTTGAATGCAAGAAGGATTAGGGCTCAGTGCAATGAATCCAAGTCAGGTTCCAAAAGAGCAATAAGCAGTGCACTTACCCTTAATGTAAAGATAGTACCCGATTAAAAGATAAAATTATATGAAACAAATTATCAAATTGATTTATGTATTTTTTGATATGTTCTACCCTGGGATTTTAATTCTGCAAAAAGGGGTTAAAGGCCACCATAAGCTGTTAAGAACATTAATGCTAAATTAGAATTAATTAGCATTATTATTAGCATTTAGCTACATACTCAAATCCAATTTCTGGAAGCACTCTTGGGTGGACTGCTAGACAGGTGTCTCATCATTCCAAACTGCAGCAGTATCATTCCTATTCTTCATCCCCTCATCCCCTTCTTGCCTGTCTCTTTCTTCATTTCAGGTCGTTGACTTCAACAGATGGTAGAGGAGCAGCAAAACATTCAGCCAAAGATGAAGTCAAATGTACCCCTGAAGAATTAGGGGCCAGTCACTAGGTTGCCGAATAAGAAAGAGAATTAGTGTATCTCACTGAAAGTCAAAATATTTTTGCAATAAAAGCAGCCAAGAAATTATCTGTGATTTCAGTATCAATTTTAGAAGTTGAAGAAGAGGCTCCGTTTGACATCCTGAGGCTCGGTGTTCTCCTCCCGCGAGCCTTTGTAATGAGGAGAAGGATGTACAGCATCTAGCCCTTAAAAAACAACTATGGTTGTGGTACAACCTGTGTTGAGTTGTAAAGTGCCCAAGGCCGACCCATAGGAAATATCCTCTTCATGTTTTTCATTTGGTTTAGTTTGATTGCAGAAAAGGGGAACCCACCTTTTCAATTATCTGTTTTGGGGGTTTTCCCCCATCAATACTCTGGAATGAAAGATGTTCATTGCACATTATTGATGTCTAATCATGGTCTTTTTCTACTCAGGGAAATGTCTGTGACTTCTGGACAGCCTAGGACAGATAACAATCAAAAGAATTATGTATTTATTTGTTCTGTCTTTTTAGTGTGATATAAATACTAAAGTTATGGCAGGCATGCTGTAGAGGGCAATCACAGACCACTAAAAACTTTATATACTTTACATATGAAACCTGGAAGAGCCAATAAATCAGTAAATCCCCACTTGGAGCATCCATTACTGACACACATCACAGTTTGTATTTAAAATAAAGGGACACACTGGATACCAAGAGGTGCAAAAGAAGGGCTATTCTCTCAAGTTTCTTATATTGTATAAAACCTGAAAGCACTTGCTATGCCATAGGGTAAATTCTGACAAAAACCAGTCAGACACACAAGGTCTCACCTAAAATTCAATTATCTTCTAGCAAGGCATTTTAGAAATAAAAGTGTGTTTGTCTTGACTGGGACAGAATTAATTTACTTGACAGTAGCTGGTATGAGGCTATGGTTTGGATTTGTTCTGAGAAGAGTGTTTATAACACACTGATGGTTTTAGTATGAGGTTATGTTTTGGATTTGTGCTAAGGTCTTCTTATTGACAACATACTAATGCTTTCAGTTGTTTCCAAGCAGTGTTTACGTTAAGCCAAGGACTTTTTCAGTCTCTTATACTGCATCAGTGTTCACAGCTTCTTCCCTACAAGAAGCTCTTGGTCAAAAGCTTCTTTCCTACAAGAAGCTGGGAGGAGACACAGTCAGGACAGCTGACTCAAACTGACCAGAAAGATATTTCATGCCACAAGATGTCATGTTCACTATATAATTTGTGTGGAGTTGGTCATGGGGCTCCTTCTCTGGCTCTTACTGCTCCGGGACTGGCTGGGCATCAGTCAGTCGGTAGGGAGCAATTGTAGCTTTTTTTTTCTTTGCTGTTGTTTTCCTTACATATTATTATGACTACTAGTAGTAATAGTATTTTCTATTACATATTATTATCCATACTAGTAGTATTAGTATTATTAGTATCATTATTTTATTTAATTTATTTTCAGTTATTAAACTTCTCATGTCAACCCACGGGTTTTCCTACCTTTTCCTCTGATTCTCTTCCCCATCCTACTGGGTGAGAGGAGAGGTAAGTGGACAGCTCTGTAGTTGCTGACTGGGGTTAAACTTAAAAGGTAACTTTGAAACAAATTACAGAAATGGAAACCACATTTCACATTCTTTGTCTCAAATACTGGACCTCACTTCCTTAAACATTGCTCCCTTAGAGCTTTTAGAAACTACACAATTACTGTACTTTGGCAAACACATTGCTGCCACATGACAATCCTACGAACAGTTGACTCCTGTCAACTATTATTTAACAATAAATATTTTAGAGTGGACATACAAGTCAACATACAAAAGAAGCAATAACATTCACCTTCATCATTTTAAGCTACTACAATTTCTTTTCAAGGTAAATATTACTGGTCTGACAGCTAATTATACCAAATATAAAATGGTGACTATAGAAACAGAACAACAAATGCACCAAAGATACTTTAGGTGAATGTCTAGAACAGCGCATGCCAGAATGCAAGGAGGGCTCTTTGGGGAGGAGTAATGAGGAAATAACACATCTGACAAAGGAAAATACCTATTTTTACTAGTAATAGGTTCTCTTGGGAAGATCTAATTATAAATACCATGTTTCCCCATTTCTTTCAGTAGGTACCAATCTCTTTTGAAGCATGCCAAAAGTATGTTCCAAATGATGTTATTAATTTACAGAAAAATCACAGAAAAAAGAATGTACCAGTCATTTTGACTGTTTCATTATTGCAAATCTGATTTCCTTTTGAAAACCCATGAAAAAAATTATTGTATGTTTTTAATCAATTTGTATTAGCAATCTCTTCCACCACGCATTATACAAATAATGTCAGCTGAAGGTATTTTGGAGACAGTTGGATGGTGAGACAATGGTGGGAGTTAACATACATGATTAAAGTGTCGATATAGCTCACATAAAAAAAGATATTTCATTAGACAATCATCTAAAAGTTAATTAACCTTGTGCTGGCATATGTAGAAGATACTTTTTGATGGCCCCAAATTAGTGAAAATTCCTGTTGTCGATGAAAATACTACTGTGGCTGAAGATGAAGTAAGTTAAGTATAGCAATATGTCTGAATAAAGTCTCTATCTCAGTCTTGTTCTCTCAAATTCTTATATGAGGATATTGGGATGTTGTCTGCAGTCTGATGATGCCTCTTTTTAAAGGTCAGCCTTCTGAAACACTGCTTGACTTTTCCCGATCACATCAGTCAGTCAAAGATAAGATATTAACCCTCCCTAGAAACCCGTTGCCTCCAGATAGAAGGAACTGTCTCAAATTTAAAAAACAGAATCCTAAAAATGACACTTGGACAAATGACAAAAATGGCAAAATTTTTCCAAACACTCAGTCTGTGAGAAACAGTCCTTCATATATTTAATACTGTGTTATGTCTTTCAAACCCTGTATCTATGTACACAATTCACAAAAATTTGCTTCCTTAATTCTGTATCAAAATAATAACCGCAGCTGGAGCCAAAAATAGCTAGTGGGTCACCCACCAATCATCTCCCTGCCAATATTTCAGTTGGCTCTTGTGGATGTTACATGTTGACCAGATTAAATGACATAACATAGAAATCTTTATATTAATCTTCGTGTTCTCTTGAGAGTGACAGTGCATACAGTCTTTACCATCCCTTAATAGTCCCATATTAATGTTTTTTACTGCCAGCAACTTCAATCTCTTTATCCTTTGAAATTTTAATTTTATGTTAAGACGTGAATTACATGTATTTTAGTCAAGAAAAGAAGTTAAGATGAAAACATTACCTAGTACCACCTCCCTTTCTGCGGAGAATACAGATCTGGCTGATGTTATCAAACTGCTAATTCTGAACAGTATTTTCAGACTGCAACACACTGTTAAAGTAAGAGTGACAGGTGTCCATCACATGATTTAATGCTTCCATTTTATTAGATGACAATACTTGTAGGATTTTTCTCATTGATGGTTCCTAGCTTGAGGTAGGATTTTTAGGAGAAGCATTCTGTCTCAATATGGTAGCAAGCACAATAGACATCCCTCACTCAGTGGCAAATACTGTGAATTTACTCCAGTATTTTGTAATTAATTATGGTGAGCAAAATGTTTGCGTATTGTCCCTTTGAATGTTATTCCTAGATATCCTTAAAGCAGTTCCTAATGACCAAAGCCATGCTGAGTTCTATGGTGGCAGGTGTTGAACAAATATATAGTAAGTTGTTAAGCATTGTTAATAATTTTCAGATGGATATGATGGGGAGTTCCATATTTTTGTATTGAATTTCAGAAGTATTCCTATGTATTAAATGAGTAATTTATGTGCACAGGTCATAATACAGTTTTGATATATTGAGAAAATGCTATCAAAACAAAGTAACCCTCTGCCAACAAAGAAAAATATCCTTTCATTGTCCATCCCAATGACAACAATCCATGTAAATAGTACTTTGGCATTTGGCATGACCTAAAGATCAACAACAGTAAGCCTCCTTATTCACCCAGGTTTCAACCAAACTGTACATATTACAGATTGGATTACTTACCCATAACTCCAATGGCTGTGTGTTATGTTGTGATGTAGTATTGCCTGTAGTTAATAAACTTTGTTACAGTATGCTTTCTGAAAACAACACACTACTCTATAATTTCCTTTTATCTTGTGCTTTGATCTAAAATGGCAGCCTAGAACATTGACAATTCATAAATTAAAAAGTTATTTGAATCATTAGCAAGGCACATTGAATGGTATTGCCCCTAATATTGACTTTTTGTTGAATCCTGACACTTACCTCCCCACAATCAGTTTGAGTAATTATTCTTCAGCTCATAACTACCAAGCCCATTAATTTTGTTTCTAATCTAGAGGCATAAGAGGGCTGTTGCTCAGCAGCCCTATTTTTAATAGAACTGAAATTAATTTCAGTAAATTATGAAAGGAAGGGAGTATATCAAAAAATCACAATCTGGTTTGGGTTGGTTTAATTGCTGGCTGTTACACAGTTCAGTCCACATTGCTTGTACCTCATCTCTATTCGGACTTCTTTGTTACCAGTAAAAACATAGAGAAACCAATAACTAAATATTTTAGAACAGTCCACACCTTTCTTATAGCTCATCACATCCAGAGATCAATGACTGCTTGCAAAATGCTGATGGCTTATGGATAAGTCAACCTACTTACCCCATTCATTCCCAGGAATGTATTTCAGGAAAATCTTTAGAACCATTAAGAACAAACACTCTGCAAAACCACCTAGAGATTTTTACCTTGTTACTTGGTCAAAACACACTGATCGAAATGCGATTCACAGTGTTCCAGGCACTACCAGTGAATTAATTATTCATTACATAGGTCAGGTTTTATGAGCTGTTTGTTTTTATCATTTGTTTACATCATTCTGATAGTTAGCCGTGAATTTTTTGTTAACCAACAAGCATTTCAGCAAGAAGATGTATCATTTCAGCTTACACTCTACTGAACTGATATGAAAAATTACACGTTCCAGTAATGAAATAAATTTCCCTATTAAAGACTTAATCTGTCTTCATCAATACTTGATTTGTAGCAACCATGAAGACAAGTATCACTACCATTAATTAAAACGATTTCCCCAGTAACATTTCACACTTCCAGTCAGCTAACCATTATTTCTGTATTCTTACCTCCTAAATTCCTCAAACCTTTTACTAGTTAAATAAGAATGGCAGTCGTTCCAAGATAGCACTTTCTGTTTAGGCAGCTTACATATTTTGCATTGCCATCCCTTTTGGTTAAACCTCTCCTCACAAAATACAGGCTGTGCACCCAGGCGCTGGCTGTTTGGGGCTGGAGCCAGGGCATCCCTAGCAGAGGGGCATTGCCTGTGGAAACCCCTCCCTCTGCTGGCCATTCGAGCCTCTTACTTTAACAGTTGGGAACCTCCAGCCAGCATTTTCCAGAGGGGTCTAAACTACGGTTTTATCTGTTCCTATCTGTTTTCCGGCCCGCTGTCTGCAAGCACAGTCAGTACTTTCGCTTTAAGCAACCTCAGACGGATTTTTATAGTGAGCAAAGGATGCTGTCCGCACGTTTCTGCTGAGCTCAGAAAATTGAGAGAGATTTAATGGAATGAGGAGATACTTGGTAAACAAATAAATGAAGAAAAGCAGTGCCAGATGAAAAAAATACTGAACACAAATAAGAAAAAGGTAGATAAAAACCAGAGCAAAAGAATATTAGTGTCTTGACAAGATAAGTGATACAAAAGATTGCAAAGGAGACAAATAAAATGTTTTGAAATTATTACGACAGAAAAAATACACAGGAGAGGTAGGTATCAAAAAGTGCATTAAAAATGCAGTTAGGAGAAATGTGGAAAATACAAAAAAACCCCAAAGGCAGATACCTAGAGATGGGTTCTGTGGCTACCCCAAGCATGTGCTTTCTACAAGGCAACGCAAGAAAAGTGTGTATCCTGTGTAGGGTAGGGTCGCAACTGTGCAGGACCATCAGTTTAGATCAGGGTAGTACTGCTCCAGATCACTGACAAGTCAGCCTCTTGGAAGCCTATGGATAGCCGAAAATACAATTTTCCTGACATTTCTACTATTTTTAAAAAATGTTAAGTTAAAAAATATGCCAAAGCACACATCTGATTTCTCAACTTAGAAGAGGTGCCAACAGGATTATGGACATGAATCTGCTCATGACATCTAATGGTTCCTTCCCTCAGACACAGAAATAGCACCTTCAGCTCTTTTGGGCAGTGATGTGACACTTCAATGCCACACCACAAGTGGGTTGCTTCCAGAGCTGCATGTGTCCCAGGATCATTCAGAAGCACGCAGAGGAGTGACAGATGTGCTGCCTGCACACAGTGACTACTGAGGAACAGCAAACTGAAGGGGCAAGCGTGCCCAGGAGGGACAACTCCAGTTCACAGATCACTCCAGCTGTTCTCCTGGAGCTATCCAAGCACTAGCCCAAGGAAGCTCTCACTGCCAACCTGACACCAGCAATACTCCAGGTGGGGAATGTGATTCTTGGACCCATCACTCAGCTTCTCCCTGGCACATTGCCTGGCTGTGAGAGAATCCAGAGAACAAAGGACTTTCTGACATTATTTAGATTATTTTAGCCATCTGTTTTAGGTGCTTTAAAGACATGATTTTCCTCAATATTTTAAATGAATCCCTGTTTTCAACATAATAAGAATAACGCTTTTAAGAAGTCAGCTTCAAAGGACAGTAAAATGTATGTTTACTACATGAATTTCTATAGCCCCACTAACTGGACAGAGACTGTTACAAAGTAAATTTGCTTGCAAAGTACAGCTCTTATCATTCACCTCACCTTACAATGGGTAAGAAGAATTAAGTATTTTTGTGAAAGTACAGAGGGATTTTACTAGTCATTATTAAAATTAAAGAACAGCTTCTTATAATCCTCATTATTTACACTGCATATTAATTTACAATGATTTTGCTGTGCTGCACTTACCAGGAGGAACCACAGGCTCCCCTGTAAAGCATAACGCTGTTAATACAGAAATTAACAAATTTTTTTTCTCATATGTCATTAATATTAATAACCTAACCAAATGGGAAAATAAGTGCGTCAAAACAAAAACCTGAAACATACACAGTCACAGATCTTAGATTCCTGCAGCAGAGGAAAAGAGGTGCTGTAACAAGTATTCGGCACATTCTGAAACAGTGGTGTCATAGACCAAAAGACAAAGCATTGGCTAAAGACTGACATTTCATATAAATTATGATTACATGCCAACCATATATTGTATTGCCACTGTTACACAGTAGCATCATTTAACAGTTCCAGTCACAGATGCAGTTTCTATCCTGAAGATACACCAAAAAAAAAAAAAAATCACTGCCCCTGCCCTAAGGATTTTCATTTTGAGTAATGTGAGTGGGCCACCTGAGTGGATGTAGGAAGTGGGAGTTGCCTGTATTACTATGTTATAAAGAGTGTACAGATCCTGTTGATTGTAAAGACTATGTTGTGAAGATTTTGTGTTTCATGTTGGTTTTGCTATGTCTTGACTAAGTGGACATCTACAGTGACAAAAGAAATTATTCTATCATTTTAAGTTTGATTAAAATAAGACAACAGCTAATTTATTAAGAGGGAAAAACTACAGGAACAATTGAAAGTTTGTTCCCATCTTTCTTAGAAGCCCATTTAAGTACTGGAAGGTGCAATAAGGTCTCGACAAAGCCTTCCCTTCTCCAGGCTGAACAAGCCCAACTCTCTCAGCCTGTCCCCATAGCAGAGGTGCTCCAGCCCTCTGAGCATCCTCGTGGCCTCCTCTGCACTCCCTCCAACTGGTCTATATCCTTCTGAAGTTGGGGGCCCCAGAGCTGGATGCAGCACTCCAGGTGGGGTCTCACGAGAGCAGAGTACGGGGGGGAGAATGCTCTCTCTTGACCTGCTGGCCACACTTCCCTGGATACAGCCCAGGATACGGTTGGCTTTCTGGGCTGCCAGAGCACACTGCCGGCTCATGTCCAGCTTTTCATCCACCAGTACCCCCAAGTCCTTCTCCTCAGTGCTGCTCTTGATCCATTTTCCACCCAGCTTGTCCTTGTGTTTGGGATTGCCCCAACCCAGGTGCAGGACCTTGCACTTGACCTTGTTGAACCTCCTAAGATTCACATGGGCCCACTTCTTGAGCTTGTCCAGGTCCCACTGAATGGCATCCCTTCCCTCAGGTGCATCTACTGCACCACTCTACTTGGCAAATTTGCTGAGGGTGCACTGTATCCCACTGCCTGTGTCACTGACTAAGATATTAAGCAGTTCTGGTCCCAGTACAGACTCCTGAGACAATGCTCATCATCAATCTCCATCTGAACATCGAGCTGTTAAACACTACTCCCTGGATGTCACCATCCAGCCAACTCCTCATCCATCAAACATCTACTCATCAAATCTGTATCTCTTCAATTTAGACAGAACAATGTTGTGGGGGACCGCGTCAAAGGCCTTACAGAAGTCCAGGTAGATGACATCCATAGCTCTTCCTTTGTCCACTGGTATAGCCACTCCATCACAGAAGGCCACTAGGTTGGTCAGGCAGGACTTGCCCTTGGTGAAGCCATGCTGGCTGTCTCGAATCACCTCCCTATCCTCCATGTGCCTTCCCCTAGCTTTTAGGAGGATCTGTTCTTCTAGATCTGATCTTCCCAGGCACAAGGGTGACCCTGACAGGTCGGCAGTTCCCAGCATCCTCCTTCCTACCCTTTTAAAAAATGGGTGCAATGTTTCCCTTTTTCCAGTCACCAGGGACTTCACCTGACTGCCATTGCTTTTCAAATACCACGGAGGGTACCTTGCAACTACATCAGCTGATTCCCTCAGCACTCTGGGATGAACCTTGTCAGGTCCCATGACTTATGTATGCTCAGGTTTCTCAGGTGGTCACAAATCTGGTCTTCTCTTCCAGTGGGTGGGACTTTGCTACCCCAGCCTCTGCCTTGTGGTCTGTCCACTCAAGAGGTGTGGGAAGTGAGGTTGCCAGCCAAGTCTGAGGTAAAATAGTTGTTGAGTACCTCAGCCTTCTCCTCCTCCTTACCAGATGTGCTAGCACGTTTCTCTGATGAATTTGTTTTTCCATGGTAGCATTCAGTAACATCTTTGGCTGATTATTGTGATATGAAAAATCTTTCTTAGATTTTCTAGAAATACAAATTTGTCATAAACAAGGCTCTGAGTTGAATTCCTCTTTTTTTTTCCAGTAGGAAATCCAAATTTAAAAGCCAAGACTGTTTTTTAAAGAATGAGCATCTCTTTGTTATGATGGCTTGGGAAATATGTTAGGGAAGCTATAGTGCCTGGATGTTTGTTCTGTACCAAAGTTTATCCCTCTGTAGCAGTTTCCATATTTCAAAGGTCAAATAATTGGGTTTTTGTCCCCAAAGAAAACACATACAAAAACATTTCATATACCAGAATGTGAGAATATTACTTCCTACCATGTACAGAGATTGCAGGAATTGTTTTCTCTTCCCCTCCTCCTTCTCCTTTTCCTTTGCAATCTCCTTTAACTTTTCTTCCTCCTTTCCTTTTTAAAAATATATTTATTTTACGGTAATCATGATAATTATGTCAAGTTTCATAGGGAATAGGGAAAGCAGGAAAGGTTTCTTTAAATGCAGTCTTCTGTAGCCTTTCTACCTCATATATTTTAAAGATTCTGCTGAACAGTGCCAAATATTCATCACCTCATCAGCTCGCTGTAAATCCTGAAAATTTGTTTGTATTTGGAAGGAGCTGTGTTTAAACCATTATTACTGGCTACTACTTATCTGGGGCTCATTCAACAATACCTGTGTCCTGAGAGACTGACAGGAAGATACACCTATCACAGCGTGGAATGTAAATGAGACATATGAATAGTCAGCTCTACTGAGCTAATGAAAGATGTTTAACATCAGGATGCCGAGTACATTTTAAGTCTCGATCTGGCAAAGCAACCAACGTTCAGGGAAGTGAAGGCAGATGGAAATAAGACTTAACTGCAGACAACTGTTGTCTCATAGAAGAACAGTGTGCTGCATGATCACATTCTCATTATCTTCCGTGGAATGATTTTTATCTGCAGAATTTTTCCCTCGCTATTAACAGCATTTTTTTTTCCCCAGTGTCTTGTTACTCATTAGAAATTTTGACACTAAGCAAAGTTCATACCCTCAGTATAATTTGTTTCATGATTCAATTCATGGGCATATTTTTTTATTATATAAAACAACCACCATAAGGTACATGGATGGATGCAGATGAAAAATGTGATCATTCCCATATTCCTCAAACTTAGAAACTAGCCAGTCTCTACAGCTTGAACATGTTTGATTGCAACTGTTTAGAGTTGACATAGCTGAAGCACGACAGATGGGAAGCCACCAGTAATCCTTACTGCCTATGAAGCCATGTCAGGAAGATCAAAAGCAAAGGTACAATTTGCACAGAAAATGCCCTGAATATGGCAGAAGCACAAATCTCACATAGATTTGCAGGGGGTTGTTCGCTACAGGAAACTGATACCCAAAAAAGGTTTTATCTGACTTCGTTTTCTTACTCATCATCCTTAAAAACTGAAATACTTGGACAAATAAGAACAGATACTTTTTGGCCATGCTAGATACACTTTAATGGAATATTTTGACTCCGTTCAGCTGCCAGTAAATAAGCTCCTAGAGCCATGTGAGATGCTTTCAGCTGCTGAGCCCAGCCTCCAGCTGTTGTTCAAGAGGGCCAAGTGATATCTGCTAGTATCATAAATATGTGAGCCTTTTAAATAGCACTGAAGACATGTGTGGGTATCTCAATCAAGCCTTGTATCAAAATCATAAAAATGACGCAGAATACCAGCTTTCCACAGCCACGCAGCTCTTAAAGTGTCTACAGTTTGTAATGTCCCCGTTATGAACTACATTTTCTAGATGTTTAAGCCTAGTTTCTTGCTCAGAAGCTGTGGCACAGATTTGTCCTTAGGTCTGTTGTGGCTTAAGTCTATAGTGCAGATGTGAACACACCATGCCAAAGGCCATAAAAGCAACTGATCTGTTAGTCTGTAGCATCAGTGCTTCTACCTAAATAGAGTTCAGTGTCAAGATTACATGGGTGCACATTCTTAGTAGCACTTCCAGCATCCTGCTCAGCTCTGGAACAAAGAATCCCCATTCACTCTTCACTGACTGCGAGGCATGCACATGGCCTCAATCACCTCACTAAAGCAGGGAGTTTCCTTTCAGCCCATCGGTACTTAATTTTGGCAACCAAAATGCTGACTTTAATAGGTCCCTCTGTTGGAACAAACCAAAGTTCACGTTTAAGGATTACAGAAGGGCTTCCATGGCAAAAGCAGTGAGGTAATGCTACATAGCATCTGGTGACAGAAAAATAACTGAAGTGAAAACATTGTTTACTGTAGCATCTTATTATATTACACATTTTAGATAACTATATGAGAGAAATAAAATTTTGGATCTCTGAGATCTGGCAGGAGAATTCATAGGCATCATATTTCAGTAATAGTAAAAATATTATGCATAATCAGGCATGAGTGTAGGAGGTTCTTTTGACTGCAACAAGAGTATTTTAACACAGTATCGTGTTATAAAAATAAAGCTTCAAAGTCCTCTGTTTTGCTTTTCTTATGCCACCAAATTGCAAATACCAAGCACAATGTAGCATTTGTCAGACCACTATTCTTAATTCAGAAACTGTGAAATATAAATAACATAATTTTCCAAAAAGTAAAGCTAGGAATTACCTCAAAATTATCTATGTCCTCAACTGAAATTGATATCTGAATGAGGATATCATCCTCTGAGCATAAGACAAGTTTAAGTTTTTCATAACTGAACATTTTAATTACATAACAAACTGGAGCAAGTACATAAACAAGCTAAACCCAAAGTAATTTAGAAATTAATTGACTGGCCCTTGATTTATGATATACCAAGTTTTTAAACTGAGAAGTTCCAACAATTTAACAGGCTAAAAAGAGTTCAGAATGTCATTAATAGAAAAAATAACTTAATACAGCTGCAAGATCTGTGTAAATCATTATTTATGCAAAAATACCTTGTTCACAGTATATGTCCACGTAAACAAGTCTTATAAATTTATTATTTTGATCTGTTCTCAAGCAGGAGATGAGTTAAGCTAGGATGTCTTCTAAAATGAAGAACATATTACACTATTTACTTCAGCAGTCAGACAAGTTGCTTATTCTCTCCACTTCCTCTCTATTGAGCATTTTTAAGACATAAGATTAAATATCAGTCATACATACATTTGTAGAAAAGAAAAACACTGCTTAAAAGCTAAACTGACGTAATGATTCTATATACTACGAACAATTTTCAGTTTAATATGGTAATTAATTTATTTGTACTTCAGCTTGAGAACAGGCTTGTTACATGCAGGCATTAGCACACGTAAGTGAAAGAAACTTCCACTGCTTTCTACCAATTCCTAGCAAAAACGTGAAATTGATAATTCTAGAAAGGTAATGCTGCTCTCATAAACTATATATAACACTGGAATAAATTTTAAAAAAATATTTGCAAAGATTTATTTTAGACAATGGTAAAACAGCAGATGATGCTGGAGTCTTACGAAAGCTAAAACTTTGCCAAATAGAAATTACTGTGCAGAGCTGTTCAGAATGTTTGAATGACAGCAGCATTGAAAAAAAACAAACCCATTTATATCCCTTCTGAAGGATATAGAAGATATTTTTACACTTCTTAGGAATTTTTATTTTTATATACTTATCAAGCACTGACAAGGCAGTGCCTCTCATGGGACAGGAAAATCAGGACTAAGCACACAGAGACACACTTAGTCACTAGGTAGTAAATTACCAAGGATAATCTCTTCTTCCCAGAAAGCGTAAGATTAAAAAGCAGGAAAAGAAGAAAAAAAGGGGAAAAAAACACCAAAAGCAACCCAAATAAAAGAGCTGGGAGTGTAATAAGAGAGGGCTAGAAAGAACCTTCTGGATCTTCAAGTCCCACCATCAGCTGCTGTAAGCTTCATATCATACAGCTGTAGTTCAAGTTAGTTGTTTTCCTCCAATGTTTTTCTTAGGAAGTTCTTCCAGTAATCTCCCTGGTGGAACAACTACAACCTCCCAGTTTCCACCTAAATTTCTTAAGGGCTAATTCATACCTATCGTGTTT
>NW_010257596.1:15919-17016 GCF_000690775.1 Eurypyga helias
GGAACCGAGTAAGCAAAGCTCTTGAGGTCTTGCCATAAGGCAGGCTCTATCCATGAACAGAACTCTAACGAGAAGAATCTGAATAAACCTACACTTTCTCCTAAGTAAAAACAGATTAAATAATTTTACTGTTACAAGGCAGTCTGTCAGAACAGTAACAGGGTAGTGAAGAGGAAAAATTAGCAAAAAAATCAGGTAACGAGAGCACCGGAAAAAAAAAAAAAAAGGTGGGAGTGCCCTTCTGCACCCATGAAAGCCCAAATCTTATGGTGAGTCCTGCATTCCCCAAAATGGCTACTTACTGACAAAACCTGCTCTTGACCTACAGGGAATGTACATTGAAATGCGAGAAAAATCAGAGAAACTATATAATACATGTAAGGGAAACAGTGAAATGGAGGTTTCAGTGTTTCAAACCATCTCCATAGGCCAAAAAGTGGGCAGATTTAATTTTTTCCCCTCAGCCATCTCCCACGGCTTCACACTGCACCAGTAACTGGTCCCTTCCTGCGTTCGAAGCGGAGCAACAATTAGCAAATTGTCAGCTACAGGCACGTTAGGTCCTGAACAAGTCACAGTATCACCACCAAAAGCTAAAACACTGTCGAGGTGGAAACGCAGCCCATCTTGTCTCCCAGATTTATTCCCTACCAAGGTATCGGCGCTCACCCGCGAGGGCCCATGGTGCAGCTCTCTGTTGCCCGGAGCCTCCGGAGCGGTACGCCTGCCTTTTGTCCCGTGCAGCCCCAGCATGATTTGCGGCAATTCCCTACAAAGGATCACAAGTTTACTTTTATCTTTCCCCCCTCGTGTTTCATTTAAACCTTCCTCTTTGCTCTCGCTGCCTGTTAGAACACTCAGGGCCTACTGGTGACACCCTGCCCGGTGTGCGATTGCTTGCGGGCACTTGTTGGTCCCTCCGATGCCGCCGGCCCCGCTCTCTTGACGGTCAGCTCCCCGGGTCTGTTCCTCGGGACCGGAGAAAAAGGGTGTTTTTGTCCCAATTTTTACTGCTAAGTTTTCACTCAGCTCCCCGTCACGGCGCCTCACCACCCCTGTCACAGCTCGCCGCCGGGGCTGACCCCACCCCGGCTCCA
>NW_010257597.1:0-1517 GCF_000690775.1 Eurypyga helias
ACGCCTCCATCCCAGTGCAGCCCCATGCACGCGCTCCCCAGCCCCGCAGCCGCCCGGGCACCCCAAGGGCAGCCCCGCACAGGGCACCTTGGGCCTGCACAGGGGGGGTTTGCTGGCAGCACCCCCATCCTGGAGAAGCCCACTGCCCCCAGCCACCCCTCCGTACTGCTCCCTGCTGTGGTCTCCTGCACCGAGCTGGCGCACTGACACATGGCATTGCTCCTAGTTACGCAACATTGGGATTTGGGAAGTTTGAGATGTTTGCCATCTAAAGGTCGTTGAAATGAGAGAAATGGGTTGTATCGCTGGAAAACACCAGGCATTGCCATGCTTGTTGCAAAGTTCACTTAACTGGGAGTGCTGGCACTGACTTGGGGAGTTACCGAGTTGCATTTCAACTTCTTGCAAGTGTCTGTGCGTGGCGAGCTCCCCGACACAGGCTTTCCGGCAAAATGTGGTAGCAGAGCTTTGCAATGAAGCCGCTGCCACGATTCTGACTCTTCCTCCCCACGCACGTCACCGTAGCAGGGCCGCACACTGCTCCAGGCAGGGGCTGGGCAGGAGCTCTTCCCCTGGGCTCCCCCAGCCCCAGAAGCTGTCGAGGAGCTTGTTTCTCCGCTGAGGCATGAGCTGGTGGGTCAGGGCAGAAATTTTCTCCGGGATGCGGACACGGGTGCCTCTCAGTCAAAGGTAGCCAACTTTTTCCCTGTGGCAGCCAGAGTTAGGTCTACGATGGGGTGTAGCTCTCTGGAACAGCCGGCTGATGTTTTTTCTCAGTTTTCAGTTGAGTTTCCCAGGCTGCAGTTTTAGCCTTGATACTGTTCTGTGTTCACAAATGACCTTTACAAATCAGGCAGACTCCTGGATGTATTGATGCAAACGACATTCAGTTCTGCTACACCACAGGACTATTATTAGTCATTGCAACATACGGAGGTAGGAAAGTGTATCTGTACTGCGTGTAGTTTATAGGCAATATAGGACAATCTGGTGTTGCTGGAAGGTTGAATGATCTGCTCTTGTTTGCTGAGCAAAGTGCATAACTGAAAACATAGCTAGGTTTGGAGATTATTTGGTTTGATACATATTTTTTGCCTGCAGCCCTTTTGAATAGATTATGAATTTTCAGAGTTGTCTTGGCTTTTGTTTCCTGTGCAACTTCTTTGCATTAGACAAAGATGGTGGAATTTAAGTAATGAGTAGTTTTGCAGAAATTCAAACAAACAAGCCCTGCGACTGTTTCTCATGTAAAAGTGAGCTGAGATTGAAAAAGGAGTTTTTCTGAAGGAGCAGGCAGCTTCTTAGCGGCCCAGAGAAGGGTGGCTGGGAAGAAAGGTCCCTGAAATCAAAATACTGCTCTGTGAAGGGACAGAAACAGGGAAGAGAAGTGGGAGAAATAAAGGACAGGTGAAACAAAGAAACAAGGAGTGATGAGAAAAAATGACAAACTGGCAGCAATACTTGAGGGAATGGGGAAATTACACCAGATCTTGGGGGGAAATAATCCATTCTCTGTG
>NW_010257597.1:1566-16501 GCF_000690775.1 Eurypyga helias
AATAGGTGTGTCTCAGGGGCTTACCATCTCTCCTCAAACTTAGCAGTGAGATGGAATTGGGAAAGCTAAATTTAACCTGACAACACATGTCAAATTAAATTCACCCTTTTAAAGGTGAATTCATTCTGGGTTTTCATCTTCTGTATTTCCCTACGTTCAGTTGTTAGGCAGGTTCCAGGGCGTAAATCTTTGCCCTTTTTCCTTAGCCGAGACTCCTATTAAAGGCAGTTAAAGGACTGACAGAACCTGGAGTTCGTTGCTGGGCTCCATGTGCTCCTCTGCTTTCCTCACGCATCCCTCTGGGAAAGCCCACCCTGGCTCGAGGGGGACTGAAGGGTTTGACTTGTTCCCACTTGGGCACCAAGCTTCTCTCTGGTGTCTCTGCCAGGTTGAATGGTCTCGGGGGGGGACTTTGTGTATTGGTGGGCCACTGGTAATGACAGAAGTACCAGATGCTCCAAGACTCCTCAGGGTGGGGCAAATGCATTTTGCTGCTTGTGAGAAAGGTGGGAGAAAACCAGGCTTTGGTCCTGCTCTGATGGGAGCTGTTGCCTCAGTTTCCTCGTCAGCAGAAGGGGGGGATAAACTGCTTCCTTCTCCATGTGTCATTGCCTCTCTACCCTCACAGCCTGCCATTTGCGAGGGAAGGGTTTCATCCCGGGAGAAATGGGAAGCAGAACACCCCCAAGTGTTGTCCTTTGCAGTCCCTGCCCTGTACAGGCTGGCATGCAGGACCATGCTCCTGCCTCTCCCATCAGGACTGGATGGATGGATGTGCCTGATCCATCGCACGCATGGGCCTGGAGATGTGAGGGCCTGATCCTGCTGATCTGCATGTGGGCAGGACGCCGGGGAGCCCGGCTGTGGCTCTGCCGAGGCCTAGGGACAAGCCAAGCTTCACGTGGGGTTGTCCGGACCCCAGGCCTGCATCAGGGGGGTGCCGAGCAGCCACTGCAGAGGTGTTTTGGCAGAGCTATGCAGCCATGAGGGCTGGGCACAGCCAGCCAGGTCCTGCCCAGCGCTGGGAGGTTGAGGAGGAGATCTGGCTTCACCTGGCTCCCTGCTCTCCGCTGTAGCATGGGAGGTGCTGCCACCTCCAAGCACAGCCCGAGCAGGGTGACCATGGCTTTGCAGGCTAGCACAGCAGCTGCCTGGCACAACCCAGCATCGCTGGGTTACCTGATAAGAGCAGCCCACCTCCACAGGAGGACCACAGGGCCTGGGATGCTCCCAGCGCCCAAGCTGCTGCTGTAGCTTCATCTTCTTGGCAATTTTCTCGGGAAAGAAAGCAATTGATTTTGTTGCAGTCGCACCACTGAAGTTCTTGCCTGGACTGAAGATCGCTGAGGTGTGTAATCCTCCCTCCTTGGTCCCGCAGCACTGATGTATCGGAGCTGGCTGGTACCCCGAGCGGTGGGGGCTGCTCTTTACGGCAGTGTAATGCACAGGCACCGTGGGTACCGGTTATGTAGCAGCACGCCTGTGTGTAGTGCTCTGGAGCTGGAAAATGCAGCCTGGCGTTGTCTACAGCGCTCGTGAACCACCGTGGAATAAAGAGAAGTGTGTACTTAAGGTGTTGTTGCAACAGGAAGATAATTGAATGTGGTTTGATAAATTATAATGTATGTGAGAGGGAAGAGAGCAGGGAAGTGTGTGAATGGAAGGCATAGCTGGGTAGATACTACACGTGGGTATGACAGTGTCGCTTGTTTACATCAGCAACTGTCTCTGTTTCACTTTTCAAAATAATTCAGGCAAATACCACTGAGAGCTGGTATTTTTCTGATCCTGACACACCAGAAATTTCAGCAACAGGGTAAAAATTGTTTTTCAGATCAGTGTGTTCAAGCCTCCACCTCTGCTTCAGTTTTATCTTGATGTTTATGTGGTAAGGCTTCACTGGAGTAACTTCTCATCTGTGATGCCTACCTCTAAGTTCTTTTATTTACATCTTGCTAGCATTGTTTCCTAAGGGAGAAAAAAAGGCTTATTATATACCTGCCTGTGTTGTCTTATTTCCTGCTTGGATTTCTTTTTTAAGCCATCACTGAATTCCAGGCACATTTGACAGGCAGACGGTGGTCTGCAAGATACTCATCCCTTTAAGGATTAGTGAAAATAGGGATATGTGTATTTTTCTCCTACCACAGCAAGGAGGAAGGTGGCAGTGTGCAGGCAGCCCTCTGCTACACACTGGGGAACCTGAGCAAGAGACCTGCTGCGTGTGTGACCCAGGAGGAAAAGCTCCCTTTGGAGTGTACACCTTGCTGGACACCGAAGGCTCCGGCCTCGTGATGCAGCTCAGGAGGAAAGCGGCTTTGCCAGCTCTGTTGCTCTCGGAACCCTGTGTTTTAGTACCGCAGATGGCACTTAGCTTGGTAATTGCTTGCCCAGGATGTATTTAGTCCTGTCTCCAGCTCACGCTGACTTGTTGGAAGTAGAGTTGAGACTACTGTCCGTGCTCTGTGCTTCTCCCCGCTTGATCCCAACTGTCTGAAGCCTTTGGGAGGAAAGCTTAGTTGGCAGCCTGGGGAAGTCGGGCATCGTGTAAGTCTCTCTAGTGAGCCAGACCAAGCACTAGGATGTGGGTTATACCTCTTGTTAAATGCCTCCAAAGCACGGCAGCTGAAAGTCACAGCACAACCCAGGAATTGGCATTTGCTCGTTCAAAATAGCATAAACTGGGAGATCTTCTCCAGATTATCACCAGCCTCTTGAAAAACTCCTTGGGAAAGGAACAGCAGGAAGAACTTGTTAGGAGATAAAATATGGAGAGCGTGTTAGGTCAGGCATCACTGCAATCTTGGTACCGTCACCTGCTTTCCTCCCTGCGGAGTGGGAGAGCAAGGAGACTAAATCAGTTCCAAGCGGGATAAATGCAGGATGAAAGAAGTTCCAGCTTAGTTGCAGATTACTGGAGCTACTCCTGGGACAAGTGGCTTGTGATTTGGGTCCTTGTGTAAGCCTGTGACATGACATTGGGTGCATTAGCAAAATTCTCAGTCAAATTCAGCAAAGCGCTTAAGCTTGAGCTTTGCTGAATGGTGATTGATTTCAGCCGGGTGCTTAATGCAGAACAGGTGGGAGGGATCAGAAACTCTGTTAGATTGGTTACCATGAGTCTTAAAATATCAAATTTCTGCCATTTTGGCATGCATGCGGATACTACAACAGTTAGGAACATAGTAAAGCTAGTGTAGCCTTCCAAATAATCACATACTTCTTCCCTGTCGTGGGTTGGGTTGTTAATCTCACACCATATTTACACAAGTTGTAAGTGATGTAAGGAAGAAGTTCTTCCCGCAGACGGTGGGGAGCACTGGAACAGGCTGCCCAGAGAAGCTGTGGATGCCCCATCCCTGGAAGTGTCCAAAGCCAGGCTGGATGAGGCTCGGAGCAACCTGGTCTAGTGGAAGGTGTCCCTGCCCATGGCAGGGGGGTGGAATGGGATGGTCTTTAAGGTCCCTTCCAACCCCAACCATGCTGTGATTCTATTAAGTTCTCTCTTAAAACCACTAACACATCATTCTTCTGGGACAGACCATGACTTGGGTAGTGTTGGGACTTGTTTTAGCAGCTTTCTAATGCGGGGAACTGTGATTTTTGTGGTCAGGTTCTGCTTGGCTGGCTCTAAGAAACCTTTGGAGGTGTGGTTTTCCCAGCACAGGAGAGGAAAGGTACAGATGATGCTCTGCTTCTTATTTTGTCTGTTCCTCAGATGCTCTCTAGTGCTGTTTAAGGAGAAGATGCAAGGTCCAGGCAGGCCTCAAGCGTGAGCTAGACCCCTTGTTCAGCTCTGTAGTTGCAGCAAAGCTTGCAAGATAATTAGTAGCCCATAAAAACCTGGAAGAGTAGTTGGGGGCTGCCCTCACCACTGAGCTGGCTTGGCATGGGCATTGGCCACCGCCACGAGCAGATGAGAGCTGTGTGTGTGGCTGGGCTCTTGACTGGGGCTGTCCCTGGGGCAGCTCTGTACTCCCCCTGACGTGAAGACGAGCCTGCCTGAGTGCAGAATGTGTCGTGGTGCTCAAATTGTCTGGAATCCACAGAAAAGGGTTATTTTCAGTTAAAACACTTATCGTTTATTTTGCCAGTGCCTTATCTTAATTTAATTCTAACAGATATTAAATATTTGTCGTACTTTGGCTATTTATATACTTGCAGCTTATTGGATTGGGAAGCAGGTAATTAAATAGGCTGCGAGCTTGGTCTTTGGCTGTTGTAAAACTTCACAGCTCCTGATCCATAGCCCAAGGATTCAGTTATTGTAGGTGAACCCTCTCGGGCCAGAGATGTGAACTAAGAGTGGAGAAGGCTCACCAGATCGTGCAGCTCCAACCCCTGCTACAGCCTGTCGTTTCCAAATATTATTTATGGCCTTGCTCTGCGTAGTCTAGACGCTCTCCCCGAAGCACTTTGCCTTTTGCACAGCTTGTAATTCCTTCTGCCGAAGGATGAGTCACTCGTTCTCCATTCACCTAAGTGGGAAGCGGTCAGCAAGTCATTTCCCTATGTAATTTTTTGTTAGCTGGAGAAGTATTTAATTTATTTTTAGTGTGGTTTAGCAGTAAGAACCCAGCCACCACAACACTCTGCAGTGAGTGCATACAAACCTCTCGAGGTACTGCCGATACTTTAGTCCAGGGGGGTACAAAGTAAACACCCTATTTCTATTTAATTAGGAAAAACCTGATTAATATGTTAAGACCAGTGAATATAATATAATCAATAAAGCTGTTGCTTGGTTGATGTTGATGTGAATTCAGTTAGTGGCTTCAGCAACACCAGGGTTTCACCCACAAAGTCATCCCCAGGAGACACGTTTATTACAGTGTGTCTTTAAAAACCAAGACTAATTAGGATAGTAGAGTTCCCTCGAAACAGCAGATGAGGGGACTTTCCTTGGTGGTGAGCAGGTCTTCTCCTTTTTTCATGCAGGATGATGGGTGGCTCCTCAGAGGTCTTCTCTTCCTGGAAATAGAGCAGGGTGAGGTGCAAGGGAAGGTGACACCTCACTCCCCAGCTCTGGGAGCTCATGGTGCAGGCACAGGAGGATGATCAGAATTCGTCTCTCTGCCTTGGCTGCTCCACACATCAGGTGGCACCACCAACTCCCAGCGGGTCAGGATTGGGCCACTTTTGTTGCGGGGCATGCTTTGAGGTCCAGCAGGAGGGTCCAGCTCTCTCTTCCTGAGAGTGGGAGTGGGGAATCATAGAATCACACAATAGTTTAGGGTGGAAGGGACCTTAAACACCACCCATCCCACCCCCTGCCATGGGCAGGGACACCTTTTACTAGACCAGGTTGCTCCAAGCCTCATCCAGCCTGGCCTTGGACATTTCCAGGGATGGGGCATCCGCAGCTTTTCTAGGCAACCTGTCCCAGTGCCTCCCTACCCTCTCCGTGAAGAATTCCTTCCTGATGTCCCATCTCAATCTCCCCTCTTGCAGTTTAAACCCGTTACCCCTTGTCCTGTCACTACAGCCCCTTGTAGAAAGTCCCTCCCAGCTTTCGAGATGCAAGAGATGGCAGGTTCCTGGGGAGTTTCCCTGTGTCATTACCCTGTAGGTACTGAAAAAATATATGGAGCATCCTAACCTGCTGCTTGTTTTGGGAGAAGCTATTTGTGGGTACGGGATACTTGGAGTGCTTTGACTGTTTTTTTTTCTAGATTGGGAGGGCCTCATTATTAAAACCAGATGTACATGCAGTTGCTGAGTGTTTGATGTGACCATGTGAAATTGTTGTTTGAAAAGGTGCTTAGTGATAATATTTGGTATTGTTTGTCTGTGATTCAGGCTGATCAAGTCAGACGTTTTGTAAAATTTAAACACCTGAGTCAAAATGTCATGCAAATGTTTATTCAGCTTGGGGTAAGTGATGCTGTGTTTGTAGTTGTCATAGTTCAGAACCCGTCTGTCTACTTCACAGGAAGGTTGGAAGCTTGGACTTTTAATAGTGTGCAGTATATAACAGTTCTTGTGAGGGGACTTGGAAAACTGCCCCAACACACAACTCAGTGACTTGGGCCATGTGCTTCAGGACAGTTGTGTGACCATGACCACTCAAGTGCTGAGCATCTGCCCATACCCAAATGTTAGTGTTTGATAAAGAAACTTAATGAAATCTAGATTTAGTAATGTTTTTCCTAGCCCAAATGCTACTTTTTTTTAATGCTGCTGCTGCGTTGTTTATCTTTTGGGGCTTGGACATACGGTGTGCAGACCTTGAAGGAACCCTACAGTCTTTGGGCTGATGCCACAAACATTTGTATAAACACCCTGGCAAACAGGGCTGCCTGCTCATGGCTTAAAATTGAAAGAGGGAGATTTAGATTGGACATCAGGAAGAAATTCTTCCTGGAGTGGATAGTGAGGCACTGGGACAGGTTGTCCAGAGAAGCTGTGGATGCTCCATCCCTGGAAGTGTCCAAGGCCAGGCTGGATGAGGCTTGGAGCAACCTGGTCTAGTAAAAGGTGTCCCTGTCCATGGCAGGGGGTTGGAACTAGATGATCTTTAAGGTCCCTTCCAACCTAAACCAATCTATGATGAGACAGTCTTCAGGTCCAAATTTGTCTGTAGACCTCCTTTTTGGGTAGGATTTGGACTCGTGTTGTGATTTAGGGTGAGTACCAGGAATGAACTGGATGTGATCCTGTACAAGCATGGAGCAGAGTGACCCTGTTCCTACAACCTGTCACCTGCTGTTTGTCTTGGGATCTTGGAGAGGGAAAAAACTCAATAAACCTTTTGGCAGTGGAAAAGAAGCACTTGTTTTGGATGTTGCCTGACATAGTTCTGCAGGAGAAAGAAGCTCTGCATCCAGAGCAGCTGCAGCACTGTGGCATGCACAGGCTCAGCTTGGTCCCTTGGAGCGGGACTCGAAGGGGCTGGTTTGGCTCACAGTTGCCAATCTAGCACAGGGGAGGAAAGTAATAAGGAAGAAAGGCTCTTTTCCAGGCTCACACCATGAGGAACTACTGATAGAAGCAGCTATTTGTTAAGAAACGTCTTATTGAAACAGTCTCACTTGTTGCCTTGTGAAGAGCATCAGCGGTGTCTGCTCCAGCATCTGAGTTTGATCCTGAGCACCCGTTGAGCTGGAGAGGATGGCGCTGGGAGCTTGCAGGTCCTGTAAGTTTGTAGTAACCACTGATGTCTATTAGTGGCAACGTGTGTTCGCATCGATGAGGTGCATGTCAACTCCTGTAGGAAGCGATTCTCCCTTCCCTGGGGAATTTATCATGTTACCAAGCCCAGATGATGCTAACATCAGTGTTGCCCTGAGGCTGTCTGTTGGGGTGATTTTCCTTGTTCCGGTGTGCGTGCCTGAGGGTCATTTCGGAGCCGAGGGAGTCACAGCTGATGTACAGGCTGTGTCTGGGAACATGATGGGACAAGCTGCCTGGCTGGTGGCATCCCGGTGAGATAAAGGGATTGGTTTTGCTATTTGGCTGTTAGAGGGAACATAAATGGATGCTTGTAAATACACCACCACGCTCACTGGAGTTTTTGATATGATGTTAGTTCAACAAGGAGGCAGATTTGGGGTCAAAACAAACCAAAAATGTTCTAGGCACGAAAAAATTGGATGATTTGGGCGCAATTATGCAAAGCTGTTGAGAAGTTCTGTTGGGACTGCTGTTGATGCTGCCAGGGGCGAGCTTTTGCACAAAGGGGGTTTCGCTTTGCCTGGCGTGCTGTGAGGAGGGTCAGCTGCTCTCACAGCTCAGCAGCAGAGGGTTTAGGCGGGCACCACACCAGCAGAACATCAACCAAAAGGCAAATTTCCTCTAAGATGCCAAATAGCCTTTCCTGATTCAGCAAGAGGGCACAAATGCGTTGCATATGGCACACACAGAGTTTGCTTTTATTGCCTACACCCCTGGATTTCCCCTCCCTCCTAGCAGACTGCTCCCACTTTTCTTGCGACCGGAGACGACAGACTCGTCGCTGCCTCGGAAGGAAGCTAATGGGGTGACGCAGCAGGAGCCAGCTGCTTTGCTACCTGCATGGTGACAGTGCAAGGATGAAGGAAGGACGCAGCCAGCGCTTCTTCATCCACGGGCAAGGCTGCGTGACCTGCCAGCGGCGCGTGCCGCACAAACCAGCGCTGTGCCTCTCGGCCCCAGCACCGCAGCCCACCCTCTGCCAGCCAGACCTCCGGGCAGAAGCCATCTGCTGCTGTTATCTGGGGACGTGCAGCTGTCTGAGCTGCACGGGGCTGGGGTTTGGTGCGTAGCCAAGAGCTAGCTGGAGTTTTAGGACTGCGGAGACTTTGTGTGTGCTCAGTCATTCGCGAGGGCGAGGCGAGCTCCTGAGTGTGAATCGATGCCGATGCTCTGCGGTGGGAAGGAGCGGGAGCTGGGAAGGGCACCAGGCCTGGCTGAGGGAGTTGGGAGCTGGAAATGGACAGTTTTGCTCCTTACCTCCTTTCTCAGGTGCTTCAGTCTGCAAATTTTTCCCCCTCCAGAAGGAGCCAGGCAGGGAGGAGGGATGCTCACCACTCTGAGGTGTGGCTGCATTTTCCTTTTCCGTCTCCTGTTTGCTCTGAAGCAAGCACGGCCTGGGACCATGCAGGGATGGTGGGGAATAGTACTTATCTAGCCTCTAGCTGTCTGGAGAGAGAACTGATGTCCTCAAAACCCTCGAGCTGATAATGCAGTGGTGGTTTATGTTGGCCAGAGATCTCCCCAGTATGATTTCTGCTTGTTGGTGGGTTCCCTTCTGCTTTTACAGATGTTGGTTGCAATGCTGCAAAGACCCTGTCCCTACTTGCAGATGGGGTCTCATGGGTTTTATCTGCTCTGAGGGTTCCTTCTTCCCCAGGACCTCTCGCAGCATATTCTCCCATGGCCTGAGCTGTGTGCCCATCAGGAAGAGACACCGGTTGTCTCAGGGCTATTTGCTCCAGCCTAGCTGGCATAGGGAGGGATGGCTGGGCAAGGAATGCTGTCAGAGAGCTTGCTCTTTAAATAGCGATCCGGCTGCATGTATGGCCAAGACACAGGCATCCCCCCAAGGGCTACAACAGCCCAGGGGAGAAGGTTGCGTGCTCATGGAGCAGACATGCTCCTGGCTGCAGGGCAGAGCGAGCAAACATGGGGCACAGGACACAAAGAGCATGCTGGTGACAGCCTGAGGGGCATGCTCAAGTGGGTTTGGCATTGGAATTCCGCTTTTAAACCTCCCTTTTTGCATACTGTTAAATGCTGTTACGGGTGCATGTGCCAAGGGTTACAAGATGAGGAGAGCAGGACCTCTCTGGGTGCTGGGAGCAGTGTGGTTTGGGAGTCTCTCTGTCGGTAGCGGCAGCCCCCGGAGGTCTCTCTGTGGGTAGCGGCAGCCACTGGACTACCTGGGCTGCAGTGCTGTACATGCTGGCTGTTTTAAAATGGATGTTTTTCTCTAAGGCTGTTCTGCATCTCTGCTGCTGAACTTTTGTTTGGAGTTCCTCAAGCTCAGACCTCCAAAGCCTCCGTTGTAAAGCTCCTGCTTGGTACATATTTCATGCAGAAGGGTGTGTGTGATAGAAATTCTTCCTGTAATCTCATTTCCCTGTAAAACTCTCTTCTCACAGCTTCTGTCTCACACCAGAATATTCCTGTTTGCACAGAAGTCACCCCAAAAGTGATTCAGATCCTGCTGAGCAGGACAGTCTTCCCATCACCTATTTATAGTGCATGCAATTACGCTCCATGCATCTCGGGACTCTAATTGCCTTTTTATTGCTGTTTAGCAGTGTGTTAAAGGTTTTTGAATGCTCGTGCCTTGTTTTCTCATTAGGTCTATTTATTCCTCCTTTGGCTCCCTTCCTCAGCCTCATCAAATTTAGCATCTTCTCCTTGCCTTCAAGGCCTTGGGCAGCTCTGCCACTTCTTCTCCCGTGTCCTTTCTCATGTTGCTGCTCCAGATGCTGTGTGTTCTCCAGTCTCGCTCTGACGTGCTGTCAGGGCCCATCTCCTGGAAAGGGCTCTGTGATGCCCTACCAGTGTCCCTTGTCTGGGCAGGATGGCTCAGACAAGATGTCTGGGTATCTCCTAAGGCAGCATCAGGCAGGGCTGGTTAGTATGGCAAGGCTGCCCAGGCATTTAGGGGCAGGTACATGATCCTTGAATAGGGAGCAATGGTTAAGAGCCCGGAAAGGAGCTGGTGATAGGGACTGGGAGTTGGTAAGCAGGGCAGGAGGCAGGTGGTGTGGCCTGAGCTTCTTCAGAGCTTTGCAGCTTACTGGTGGAGGTGATACAGACACCTCCTTATCACAAGTGCTGCTGCTGTGACCCCAGCAATGGCACGGCCCCTCTCTAAAGCCACAGTGTGCTGGGCTGGGGGCATGTGCAGCTGGAATCACTGGGATTGGTTTTTTTAATGCTTTCTGTGTATCCTGTACCTGTTTTCTCCTATCTACTCTCTCAGATGGCCATGACAACGTGGGCTTTGTGCTTGTACAGCGCCTGGCACCCTGGGTGGTAACTGGGAGCAAGCAATAGCCTGGGTTTGTCTCATATGGTCTCAGAGTGCAAAGTCCTTTTCAATGTTATTTGCTTTGTTTTAGCCTTGTTGTGTGGCATTTCCATAGCTTGAATTAATTTAATTATCCCCCGAGGTGTGTGCTTGCTCACAGTTGTCCAGGACTTTATTGCCCTCCTCTTGTGTATTGAGGAGCCCACACAACTCTGAATCATCAGTAAATGTAATCACAGTGCTTGATGTTTGTTCTTCCAAGTCCATGACATATACAATAAATGAAACTGGTCTTAATGCCAATCTGTGCCTCCCCTTTCGGCACCTGTTGTGTTCCAAAAAGCTTCCGAGCTGCGTATGGCCCCGCCACTCAGTCCTAACAGCATGTGTATTGAGCGGAGAGACTCATATTTTATGTAAAATCGGATCAAAAGCTTTCCTGCCCTATAGGCGATTTATGTCCCGTCAGTTTGTCCCCAGCAGCCTTAGCGCATCTGCTACGCGTGGTGTCAGCTCGGCGAGAACTCGGCGACCAGGCTGGGTGGCCTGCGGCACTCTGCAGCTCGTGGGCTCCGGGCAGGTGAGTGCACTGTGCTGCCTGCCTGCGGCCCTCCCCGCAGCTCCCATCTGCCTGCGACCCGGTGGTCCCCGCGACGCGAGCTGTGCAGTGCTGCCCCAGGCTGGCATCCTCACCGATGTGCTCCAGCTGAGTGCTGGGGTTCATCAGCCAAAGAACAAATTAATGAACTGAAACAGGGACCGGAGCTCCCTGGTCTCAGTGGGTTTTGCTGTTTCAGGTTCCTTGTTCTCCTGGGAGAAAGCGGAGGCAGAGCTTGGCAGTTCGGGTGCTGGCTAGGGGCTTGGTTTTGGGCTAGGTTACCGTCTCGGCTCCGTGCTCGCTCCTTCACAAGCTCACAATTCTCCAGATCTTTAAGCTGCCATCAATAAAAAGGTGATGAAAATATTTCTTTTCCCTCTTAGAGCGCTGGAAGATGATGAGGTCTTATGAGAAGCAGAGTTAATTGCTTAGGGCCGGATGTGTGGGTCCCTGGGAGCGCTTGGACCGGATCGGTGAGAGCGGCCGTGCTGCAGCTCGGACACGCACAGACCCTGAGCATCCTTATGCTCTTGCTGTGTGCTCCAAGCAGCCTCTACAGCTGCTCCCTCTTTCAATAAGCTAGTTAATAGTCTTGCATAATTCATGCTTACAGGCTGTACACACTTGATGATAAAAGGAACCAATGTTTAATTTACACGCGTGGGGCTTCACGTAGATCTTGACAACTCTGTGCACAATAGCCAGGCACCTTTTCCTCCTGGTTACGCTTGGGAAGGTGGGCAGCAGGCTGCCCCGTGTTTCCATATGCAGGGGAGCGCATGCCCTGCCCGCAGCTCGCTCCTCTGTCCTCTCCAGAGCTTGTCCCCAGTGGTGCCATCCTCAGGAGGGGCAGCAGGGAGAATTGCACCGTAATGCAGAAGCAGGACAGGAAGATCTTCAGCCTTATTGCTCTGCTTTTCTCCTTCCATTTAATGCTCTCCAAACCCAACTGCTGTATGGAAGGAGGGCAGCCTGGAGCGCTAAGCTGGGTTCTGCATCGCTGGGAGTCTGCACAGCGAGGCTCCGCTCCAGCCGGGCACTCTCCGGATGCAGCTCCAGCTGCCCTTGCTTAGGGCACTCATGGTGCAAACCACGACTGGGTCCGAGGCTTCCAGATGTTTGTCCCATGGTGATGGCTAAGGCTTGCAGGGACAAACAAAATGGGACCAACAAAGGAGTGGCTTTTAACCTAGCATATCAGCTCGTCTGCCCCCACTTAAGCCCATACGAGCAGAAGAGTCAGACCGCCGATTCTTTCCTGCCAGCCGAACACACAAGATCCGGTGGCCAGCAAGAAGCAGATGGCTTGCTATTTCTGTGCCCTTCCGTTTGATTGCGGCAGGTCTGGGGGGGGTACAGCTGCTCCAGTGTGGCAAATTGTCTCCATTTATCTTGTGGTGTTATGCCTTGGTGATGTCAGATGGTCTCTTTACATTGTGTGTGTATTCAGACTAAGCAAATCACAGGTTTTTTTCTCTATGAAAATTTAATGATGAAAGATGACACTATAAGTGACTTTTTTCTTTTTTTTTTTTCTTAACCAATTGTTTCATTTGCTGTATAACCCTCATGCTAACGGTAATGATCCTTCCTTGCTGTAGCTCAGGAGAACAGATGTGCCTTTAAAATTTATGGGTTTTTTACCTAGACAGAATCTTCTTTTCTCTTACAGCTCTGATTACTTGCTTTGCAATGCTGCGACCTATATTCAAGGTGAAACTTGTGATAAATATTTGCTTTGGGGAGGGAAGCACAACCATGGTTTTGAGAAGATTAAGGCCTGTCAGGCAGCAACCCTCGCTTCAATTAGAAGTCAAAATGCAAGTCATCCAGGCTTCAGAGCATGTCAAGGTGAGAGTAGAAAGGGCTTTAATCCATTCTGAGATTAAATTGAAATCATCATGGGCTTTAATTGTTCTTGGTCAATTATGCTGGCTAGGAATGGTGTGGGGATAAGTCAAAGTTGTGCAGGAAAACCCTTCAATGATATTTTTGTCATGCGTTAAAAGGCTGGCTGCACGTAGCGCTTCCTCACTCAAAGGCCTATCATCCCTCAAATGACAGAAAAATGGCTCTGAAAGTTGCAGCTGTAACGATGGCTCCCCTGATTTTAATAGCACGATGATTATTTGTTCGTTTTGGCATGGGGTATTAGCAGGTAAATGGTGTGAGCCAGGCCGCAGTGTGCCCAGCACAAGGACACAGGCTGTACTTTTGGGTTAGCACCCCTGCATCACATCTGAGGGACACGTGGGGACACGGTGTCCCCTCCTCTGCCTGCATCGCCCTGGGGTGCCCTGCTCATGGGGTGTGCCTGGGGCAGGCAGCATGAGGCCGTGGGGCAGCTGTAGAGGATGTCCCGTGCTCCAAGTGTTCCCTCTCCCTGGCAATGCTGCTGGCTCCACGTTTTGCCCAGAAAAGCAACAATAACAAAGCCCAGAAGGTTTTTAAGGCTGGTGGTGTGGAGGTGGATCCTGGTTTTGGCTGGATTGCCTCTCTGCTTTTCATTAAATCAGTTTCTTTCATCGGGGGATCTTTAAAAAACAGGCACTTCTTTCCCAAAGCAAGTAAAACAATCCAGCAAAGACAGGTGCAACATGGGTGCCAGGGCCAGACCTCCCCAGGTGACCCCTGGGACCAGCCAGCCCTGTGTGACTGACCCTGGCCCCTCTCCTGGCCAAGAGCTGGGGTTGCCTGGGAAGGTGGGGGAGCTCATTGCAGGATGGCAGGACATGGGAGCAGCCCCACAGGGCTGGCAGCAGCTCCGCTGGATGCCCTATGGCTCGGATGGGGCAGTGATGCTGACAGAACTTGCTGGGCATCAGCATCGCTAAATAGCAGGACTGGAGGTTTCCCCGCAACGCTGGTGCCTTTGGGAGAGATGGCGCCTGGAGCTGAGAGCACAACTTACTAAAGCAGAAAGGAGCATGCTAACCCCAGGACTTGTGGGGCTGGAGGGGGAGTTGCTCGCATGAATGCTTGGCATGGAGCGGGTAGGTGCTTGGGGGGCTTTTCTTTCCTTTGCTGGCTTGGAAAGGGTGAATGAGAGAGCTTGGGGTGGTGGAAGACTGAAATATTTTCTTACCCTCTGCTTGAATAGGTAAGTTAGTTTTACAAAATGTAAGGTAAAAGATGATGATGGTAAATGAAATACTCCTCAGTCTTTTTCCTTTTCATATATCTGCTGCTCCTTCTGGCTTCTCAGCAAACATTAATGAAAAAATGGGGGGTGAGAACCAGCAAAACACAACTTGACCCTGTTGATGCCATGTGTGCAAGGTCGTAGCTGTTTATGTAGCAAATCTCACAGGACTTGGAAAATGTCCTTGGTGTCGTCTTGTGCAATTTATCAGGGGTGTTTATGGAGTCACAGCACTGCTTTGCACCAGAGATGGCAACCATACGTGCCTCTCTTTGTACCCAGCTTGGATGACTAAGATTTGTAGATACAAAGCTCAAGCTGAATGAAAAGATAGCAAAAAAATGTGAATTATGCAGCTATTTTCATAGCAAAACACATAGTTATGTGTAGACTTTGCACTAGAAAAGCGGCTGTAGATGGAGCAGCCCTATAAACATCTGTGTTCCTGGGAGCTGGACCTTGCCTGAAGGGCATTCGCAGGCACCCCATGTCACCCCTGTCCCCTGTGGGGTTGGGGTGTTCTGCGAGGCAGACCCGGGCACCGCAGGCATGGGAGCTGCTGGGGGTCGGGGACGGAGCTGAGGTGGGAAGGGCTGCAAACAAGGAGGCAGAGGCAAGGGAACAACCTTCTGCATCACGCGGGCTGTTGCTGAATCACTGTTTATGCTGTTTCTGTACCTGCTGACTCGATGCGTGGAAATAGGGTACCTCTATTTTTAGGTTTTACCTT
>NW_010257597.1:16513-19359 GCF_000690775.1 Eurypyga helias
CCCTGAAATTACTTGTGACGGGAGCAGTTTCTTCCCTGCACGGAGAAAGTGTTTGAGTTGTGGCACGGTAACGATTCCTGATATCTTCTCTTCCTAATCATCTGCACGAGGAGAAGAGTGGGGGAGAGCTGCTTGCTCGGTGTAGTAGTAAAGCAGTGTGGCACCAGCACTGCAGCTGCAAATTTTACTCCATTTCCTGCTGGCTTCCTTTACCCTCTCCTTTAGATGTGATGTGGTACCCAAATGTGGTCTGTCAACTATTGCAGCAGGACCAGGGTGTTTTGCTTTGTTGCTGTCAGTTTTTACTCATCTGATTTCCTTTGCTGGTCTCGTTACTCCTTAGTGCTGGTGGAGCAATATCGAGCTCTATCCGCAGAGGAGTAGGTCCCGAGATGAAACCGGCACACTTGTGTTGGCAGGAGTTGTGTGTTGGCTGTTACCTGCTGCTACAGTTAATTGTGTTGTGAAAACAGGCACCGCTTTTGCATCTGAGCTGGGATGCTGAGGTGAGGGAAAGCAGTGGCTCATCAAGGGCAAAAAATCACATGGTTTTCACTGGGTCCAAGACCTGGTTTACTTAAACGCTGCACGGAGCAGGAGTGCAGAGGTGGTTGCTGGTGGAATACTCCAGTGAAAACAAGGCTTTCTCATCCTAGTGTATTGGGACTGGCGATGGGATTTTGGGAAGAGAAGAAATGAAAAGTAAGTGCTCTGCTTTTAGCGGGCTCTGTCATCTGCACGGCAGCAGCTCTGGCACTGTCTGTCCTCAGCTGCTGTGACTTCAGAACCCATCCGGGATTCCCTGGAGCTGATGAGATTATTTGTCTTAGTGGTATTATCTAGAAGATGCATTATTCCCTCCCTCCTCTCCTCCTGGTGCGCAGGGCACTGGCCCCTGCCACTGGAACGCCTGGGAGTGGGTGCTGTTGCTCAGATGAGTGCAGTGGTGTGTACAGCGATAGCAAAGTGATGTGAGTGCCGTCCTGTGTGTAGAGGAAGTCTGAGAAAAGGCTGGTCAGGATTCCTCTCCAAAGCCTTAATCCTGTATGTGCATCCCTGACATTCTCCTGACTCCCCTCTTGGGTTTGCTGCTGGGAGAAGGTGGCAGGGGAGACCTTGCTGCTCGCGACCGCTAGACGAGATTTGGCATCAGCTGGTGGGAATCACAGCTTTGACCCTGACGTCTCTGTAGCTTTGGTTTCTGGGAAGTTTGGTTGCTGAGCTGCTGGCTCCCAGCAGGTCTCCTGTCCTAAACCCCTTGCACCAGACCCTCAGCAATCATGCTTTCCTTGCCTACCTTATTCAGAGGGTTGATAACCAGAAACTTGCCTCCAAATGCAGATTTGTTTCTCAAATAACTGTTTAACGGTGCTCTGAGGGTTTAGGAAGGCTGGAGAGAAAGACACTGTCTTTCTGGTACTCGCTCTGGCCCAGCAATGCCTGATGTCTTTTGGCTTTTTTGCTGCCCTTCGTCATCCCAGTGCCTTGGCACCTGCACCCGGGAGAGCGCAGTGTCCTTGTGAGACCCTTGCTGGCCGAGTTCTTCCCCTCATCTTGGGGATATCGGGAATGAAGCAGTCGCTTGTGTTGCTGCAGAAGAGAGTTTTCTGCCTCTGGAGCCCCACACGGAGCTGGTGGGTGTCTGCTCCTTGCTGCACGCATAACCCTGATTGTTTTGAAACTTCAAGAGAGTGTTGTTTCTTGTAGTCTGTCGTGTTTGCCAGGCGTGTGGCAGCTCATTCCTGATGCCATGATGCTGGTGTGGAGGGACGTGTTCCTCCCCCGTGGTTCCCTCCTGTAGAGAGCACCAGTGATCTTGGTGATACGGCCTTAAAGGAACAGGCTCAGAGGGCTGTTACCAAGTTTATATGGAAAAGCCTATTTGTTAGGTGGGTTTTACGAAGCTTTGTAGAAATGGATCTACAGTACCTCTCAGTTTTGGGGGTAGAAACGCTGAAGGTTTGGGCACTTGATGTCATTTTTTGCTGGACCCCAAACTAAAATGCAAAATTTGGACTCCAAAGATGTTAAAAGTCCAGCATCATGAGGCTGAAACTGGGCAAGGAGCCCCAGGTGTCCTGGAGGCTTCAGCCTCCAGGATTATTCAGCGCTTTGCAAATTAGAAGGGTGCTGAAACCAGTTGCTTTGAGCTGTGGTGGAAAAGTACTTGATGGGAGTGTCTTGCAGGTAACTTCCCAGGCACCGTCCTACATCGGGGGTGCTTTTCCAGCACTGATGCTACCGATGGCCAGAGCTCTCTGCTTGGTTTATAGCTGTATTTAAGGCACAGAAAGACCGAGGCAAGGGGAAGAGAGGTGAAGCACAGCCTGTGCAGAGAAGGGGCTCCAGAGTCAGTGCTGTGCTCTCGCTCTGTCCCTGCCATGCCTGGGGAGGTGCCATCGGCTGGGGATACTCTGGTGCTCTGCTCAGTGTACGTGACATCTCACCAGACACCTGCATGGAGGGTTCGTGGGTCAGAACCTCGTTAGAGCAAATCCATGTGTCTGGCTTTCCTTTTTGCTCTCTAATTGCCGCCTGCTTGCTTCCTATCTGCATCCAGCAAGCAAGCTGCTGTGGAGTTAATTATTCTTCTGGGCTGAGTGCTGTATTATAGTCCATTCTGTCAATACTAATTGTTTTATAGAAATATGAAGTACCACTATCCCTTGCCTCCAAGGACTTTGAGATGCAATGCGGGCTTTAATGATATCATTTGCCCTTCTGTCCAGCGTGAGCAGGAAAATACCATCTTCCATTTGCAATGGGCACTTAGGTTATCTTATGGAGAGCTGCGAGCTCTCTGCCTTTGGGGTCCGTTCCTCTGCCTTTCCAATAAAGCTCTTTCC
>NW_010257597.1:19375-24463 GCF_000690775.1 Eurypyga helias
GTGTATTAATAACTAATCAATCGCAACCCAAGATCACAGCAATGATTGTCCTGGTGAATCCAGGCAATCCTTCCTTATGCCATTCCCTTCCTGGGAGGGGTTCCTTCTGGCTTTTCAGCCTCTGGTTTAATAAATAGGTTGTGCAAAAGAGTAAGTAAGAAGAGGTGGTAGGTGGGCATCTCCTGAGAGTTCATGCAGTAGCATTTAAGGGTATCGCGTAAGGGAAAACTCCTCATGCATGAAAAATGTCAGCCCTTGGCATTGGAAGGTATCTCCACATGCTTGCACCGGCTCTGGTGGTCAGCGTGGGCATCTACTGGTGATGGTGCTTTGTTGGGGGGATTTATAAATCTGGATGTATTCTTATTGCTCTGGAGTAAACACCAGATAAACCCACATTCATTCATCATTAACGAAAGGTAAATTAAAATGTGCCCCGTGTGTGTTCAGCTTCAGGTTACGCGGTATGTTTGTAGTGACTGATGCTTTGCGGCTGTGCGCCGGTTCTCTGCGCCTCGCTGGAGGTTTTGCTGTTAGCTGTTGTTGTTAGCAGCGTTGCACGAACAGGATGAACTCCCAGGTGAGCACCCAAGATCCGTGCTAGCTGTTTGCACAGATGAAACAGGAGAACAGGGAAGCGCTCGGTACCTGGCTGTGGGGAAGGCCCTGCCGCTGGGATGCTCTGGACCTGATCCTGACTGCTTTGCTAACCCAAAATTCCCTCCAGAAGCTTAAAAAATGAGATACGGGTGTGTGAAGTGCTGGTGTGGTTTTAATGGAGACAGGGAGGGCTTGTTGGTGGAAGGATTGTTGACAGTCACGTTTCCCATGGGCCAGGGAGGATGAGAGGTGCCTTAGCCCTTCGCGGCATAGCTTGGCACGTGCCTCTGCGTTGCTCGACACGGATGTGTCTCGGCACTTAGATTAGGGGTTTGTCTGCTCTTGGCTGGTTACAGGGCACAGGGAGACGGGCTGTGCAGGAGGAAGGCTGGGTGCAAGGGTTGATTGTATTCCTGTCTTCCCAGGGGGTTCATGGAGCAGAACCATACTTAATTACCTTCCTGATGAGGGTGGGGAGGCACTGGCACAGGTTGCCCAGAGAAGCTGTGGATGCCCCATCCCTGGAAGTGTCCAAGGCCAGGCAGGATGAGACTTGGAGCAACCTGGTCTGGTGGAAGGTGTCCCTGCCCATGGCAGGGGGGTGGAACTGGGTGGGCTTTAAGGTCCCTTCCAACCCAAACCATTCTGTGATTCTGTAATTAGGCCTGCTTTCAGAAAATAGTCCAACTATTGTCGCTGTCAATGGTTTTCCTCGGCAAGCACGGGAGGGCAAGCAGCGGTGGAGGTGTTGCAGAGCCACAGGGCCAGGAACACTTGCTGACTGGGAGCTGGCAGGCAGGAGGGATCTTTGCAAGTCTGAAACTGCTGTACACAGGGTGAGGGTACGTTGCCATCAACACAAGCCACAGAAAGAGGTGACACAGCTTTTTCTCTGGAGGAGAGTTGGGATTTTTTGCATATTGTGTGGGACTTAGAAACAAAACTTACTCCAGTATGGGCTGAGCCATTCCTTCATTCCATTAAAACATGGGATGGGGTGTAAATTAGCTTTTTAGGCTTGGTCTCTATCCTCCTCATCTGTGTTGAGGTCTAGGTGCTTTTGTGACCAGAGGCGTCTCTGCTGTTTTGCTCTGCAAGCATTCAGCAAAGTGTGATGTACTGCTGCTGTCACCTGCAGAAAGTCCTCTTCTGTGCCCTTAAAATGCATCCCAGCTGCAAACCTGCTCTGTCAGGGCTTGAGGAAGCCTGTGCTGGTGTCCTTGCTCTCATACTGCCCAGGCTTGCTGAAGGCTGCATGTAAATTGGTCTCTTTTCAAAAGAGTTTTCTGATCTCGGCCACAAATCTGATTATGGTTACATTAGGGAATGGAAGCATGAGAAGCTGGGTCGTTGCTTTAAATTTTAGCATTAAAGGTCAAGTTCAGTTGATTTTTTTTTTTTTTTATTCCTTTGACAGCCGCAGCCTCCTATCTCGTACATCCTCTACTTCATGTGTGTCCACCAAAGCATAGGCAGGAGCTTAGAGACCAGCACCAGCAAGGCCAGACTTTATTTATGTGACTTTCCTGTGGAAAAACGAAGGCAGGGATGTGTCAGCTCTCGGTTTGTCTTGAGACGAGAGCCTGGAGCCACTGTCACTCAGTGGGACCCAATGCTGCAGCTTTGTGCCCATGTCTGTGGGCTACTGGGGAGGGCTGTGCCCAGCCACATCCTGGGTGGGAGCAATGGCATCTCGCTGTTTGGGACTGGCACATGGAAACCCGTGGCGAAACACCCACAGGCATCAGTGGGAGTGGGGCTGGCTTCTAGGCTGTGCCCACTCAGGGCCCGTGGCACGAGGATGTGTATTTTGGGAGAGTGCAGGGTCACCTGCTTCAGAGGCTCCCACGTACGGACCTGGGGATGTGCGGTGGCTCAGGATGCCACCAACCATACCGTTGGCTTAATATTCATCTCCTATGTTTGCAGATCTTGGCGTGAGCTGCAGATTCTTCTGTTAGTATTTTGGGGCTATTTCCTTCAGTTCCTTATTAAAATGCATGTGTTTTTCCTCATTTAAGAAGATCATCTGTATCAAAAAGCTAATGATCACAATACCTGGCTTCCTTTTCCCCAACAAAGATGACAGCAGTGATATAAATCATTATGTTGCTGATTGTAAAATTGCTACCTTCAGGCACGTCTTTATTTTAGGGTTGGATTTTTTGGCTGCCACAATTTACAAGAGAAAGACAGTTGGAAATTTTCTCCTTTAATAGATAGTTTTCACAGCTCTCAAGTCTCTTTATCGAGTCAAGCTGCTTTGGCTGCTAGGCTGGAAAAAGCAGGGGATTAAAATGCCTTTTTTTTTTTTTTTTAATATGCAGCTGTGCGTATGAGTATATTGTGGCTTTCCTGAGGTAAGAGAAAGTCATAGAGATTTCCTGGTGGGCTTTTGCATTGCTCAGCTATTGTGATCCTGGATGCAGTAGACAACAATATCCTTTCCTCAGGACTTTTTGCTCATCTGTTTTAAGCTCCAGTCACCTTCCCGTGATTCCTGGCGTGGACATTGCAGGATCTGGGACCTTCCCAGCACTGAGGTGCTGCAGGGCTGGCATGTGCAGGGTCTTAGTTGGTAGTTTTTGGAGTGAAATAATGGGATTTTAATGCAGGCTCATAGAGAAACATTAAGGATTGGGGTTTGATCTTCATTTTTAGTTGTTTTGGGTTTTTTTCCTCCCACCTATGTGGGGAGACGTGAAAGCCTGTCTAGGAAAATCAGGAGCTGCAGAGCGTATCAGAAACGCCACCACCATCTGCCCACCGCCCAAACGGCTGAGGTCTGTGCTCCGTGAATGACGACAGCGGGCCCTATCAAGGGTATGGCTTGTATTTAATTCTGCTTTACAATCCCTTTAATCTAGGATTATATCCAGTTGTTTTCTTCATGCAGGGTGTATGCTGTCAGATAAAAGCAATAGGAGCTGGGAGGAGAAAAATGGCTTCAAAGAGAGGCTGAAAGCCTTGAGTATCTGCTGATGCATTTGTCAGAGGCATGAACTTATCTCACAAAACAAAAAATGGCCAGGCAGGTGCAGGGGCTGACAGGACCCTTCAGCTCTTGATAGATGAAGACCCTGGGAAGGCAACAGGTTGCAAATGAAATGGTAATTGCTTTCCCCTCACTGAATGAAATCTTCTCTGAGGCGATTACACAGATTAAAGCTTCCCACTGCAGTGTACCAGAATAAATATAGCCCGTGCCTCTCGCGGGGGCTGCTGCGGAGCAGCATCGGGCTGCGGGCTGCCTCCTGCGAGGTACGTCAGGGAGGCTGGAGTCCAGAGTAGAAATACTGTAAAAATAGGCCTGGAAGGACCTCAGGCTGTCTGATCATCTTCCTCAGGAATGAGTGTGCCCAGGTCGTTCCTGGTGGAATTTGTCCAGCCGGTCCCCCAGGGAATGGGGAGACATGGGCTCCTGGGCTAGCTCCTCACGTGCATCTGCATCCTTTCTGCGAGAGGGCTTTCTCCTCAGTGTCTGGCCTGGCTTCCTTGCTCCAACACATACCTTAAATTTCTTGTCGTGGACACAGGGAATAAATTATGATGTTCTTTGCAGCAAATGTTTCTGTATTTTGAGGACTCTTGTCCTCAAAACCCCCCACTCCCCGAAGGAGCTCGTGGTTCCCACAGCCCTTCCCCAGGCTCACATTTTGTGCCTTGCTCCTGCTTCCCTTCCTGGGGGTGGGGAGTGCCACCAGGATGCCCCTTCCCTGCTCTGGGGGAAGGAGGTTGCTCCCTCTGCCTCTTCCCTTGCCTCCCCATCTCCGTACGGTGCTTTGGCTGTTTTTACAACACAACACACCTCCTTTGGTTGTGCTCAGCCTGTAGTTCCCTCCCTCGACAGCTGAACAGTGCTGGGTAAATGACTTAATGCACCCCCAGCCATGCACTTTGCGTGTTAAGCTAAACCGTCGCCCCCAATAATGGGTACGTTTTGCCAACTTGATAATTGGTGGTAGATGCCACTTGGGCCGAGGTGCAAGGGAGGCTTTGCCACGCCTACACAAACTCGTTTTCCTTGCTTATCACAGCATGCTTTAACTACCTGCTGTTGTTAGTGTTGTTTGATTAGGTTGTGTGCTATATAATTCCAAGTACAGTGTGTGCATGGTGGTCGTATAACACAAATTAAAAACCTCTGAAGTACAGGAGTCATACATGTGAGAATCATAGAGATCCTTTTCCACTGTAATTAGCTCCTCTCCAGAAGAAAAGAAAAAAAAGCACTAAAATGCAGCTCGTTTCAGTGTGTAGTAAAAGATAATGCGTTGTGTGGGCTTGGACGGTGCCACATGATGGAGCATCATGCTGGGTGGTACAAAGCTGTGTCTCTTCCCTGCAGCAGTTTGCTCCCATGAAGAGTCTGGCTTTTCTTAGAATTATGGAATCTTTTAGGTTGGAAAAGACCTTGAAGATCATCAAATCCAACCGTTAACCCAGTACTGCTAATACCGCTGCTAAACCGTGTCCCTGAGCACCTCG
>NW_010257598.1:0-1637 GCF_000690775.1 Eurypyga helias
TTAGCAAAGAAGCTAACAAAGGAGTAAGAGAAGGAGCGATAAGAGAGTTAGAGAGTATGATGGCCCCCAGACGCACTCCCTGCTCCTTTACCGAGCATCACATGCTATGGAATGAAATACGCCTTCGGTCAGTTTGGGTCAGCTGTCTGAACTGTGTGTCCCCCCACACTGCTTGTAGTGAGAGAGCTGGGAAGAAAGCTGCAGGATCAGAAGCTGAGAAAGGCCTTGAATTTGGTGCAGGCACTCCCTGGCACCATCTAAAGAAGACATCTTGTCAGCACTATTCTCAGGATGAATCCAGGAACACAGCTTCACACCAGCTACTGTAAAGAAAGTTAACTCTTTCCTGACTAAAACCAGCACACAGCCCCAGATTAAAAGCCCTTCCTCCTCTGATGCAGATACAGGACTGAAGCACACACACGGTGTTATTCTAGGCAGTCACCAAGGTATTGATTGCACTGGCCTCCATGAACCCACAGCTGAGGCCAAAATCCAACAGGGAGTAGGCATGAGGACAAGGGGCTTGCCCTGCATCAGGCTAGTAGAGAGGAGTGTTTTGAGGTGTACTTTCCCCTTACAGTAGTCAAGGCAAAGCAGTACCACCAAGCTGCGAGGGACACTACAGAGAAGCTGAGTCTGAAATCAAGGGCTGTGGAAAGCTACAAAATGGGATTTCCTATGGCAGAGGTGAGGACAAATCTCATTTCTATCAATGATTCATTTCTTAGCAGACCTTGGAGAGATTTCTTGTCTAAGGCCCATCCTGGGAGAGAGCACAGGTGATCTCTTCCCTAGTTGTTTCATTTCCAAGGGAAGATGAAAAACCTGATTTTATCTAGTACCAGAAACCCAAGCTCCCTCTTTCTTGATCCCAAGTGATTTCTTCTTTAGGGATGTCAACAAAGCACGTAGCCTGTTACTGATGCTCAAGGACTTTTTCACTGTAATTGCTTGTTTTGAAGCTTACCAACATAAGCATTCCTGAAAATCATATGGCCATCTTGGACAAAATAAGGGTCTCAAAGGGAATACAGAAAAAAACCACAGAGGGACTTCTAATTCACAACAGAGAAACTTCAAACACAAAAGAGTAAGGCCATTGTCAGTCAAAAATCACACTCTATCTCGGCTCATCTAGTTACTTCCCTGGAAAAATATTTAAACTACAAGTGCAACCTTATGCCAGTTGCACTGCATTTCTTCCACGATACAGAGTACGATTTTCTTTATAAGAAAACCAGGAAGAGACACAAAAGAGGCATTGCTCTCTGAAGAATTACAATACATAGCTGGGGATGCATTCTCCTATAAAAGAGATTTTTAAGTTCAGTATTTTGTTGCCTTCAACTAATTCTTGATGTGAGAAACCTCAACAAGAAGAAAAAGCTCCTCCTGTTTTATGGCAAAATGAAGAAAAAGGTCCAGTTTTCACCCATCCAGAACACAGAAATTTAATGGACATTTGCATTGCTTTGCTTTTCTTTTGATGGGACCTGAACTCAAAACTCCACTAATTAGAGTCAGTTAGTGTTCTAACATGAGACAAGATTGACAGGTCTTGTACTGGGCTTTTTACAGGCAGCCTAAGATTAGGCAGCTATCTACACCCAGCCATAGCAAGGCTGTAACTCACT
>NW_010257598.1:1668-8363 GCF_000690775.1 Eurypyga helias
CCAGGTCACAGTATATCTTTCAATTACTGTACAAAACACCCACTAAAATCGTTGACAGATTCACAAAGAGAACTGGACTTACACCTGGATCTCTTAGCATATATACTCAAGTTTAAGGCTGTTTGGTTCAGTTTAGAACAACCTCCAATACGTTTTAATGTTCACTGAAAGGACCAAAAAAAGGGATTTATTAAAGATAACACAGATTTTTTTTTTCCATGATTTTGGCAAGGGCAAACTAATCTTAAGTGTTTTTACATTAATGTCCTTTTATGGAGAATCTGAAAGTACTCTGTGGGGTTTTTTTATGTTGAAGTCTGAAAAAAAGCAATGCAATGGAATTACTATGTGTTACACTCTATGTGTATGGACTTGTAAATTTGTCAAAGCCAGAAATGTCTCTTCTGCATGGAAACAAAGCTAAAAAGAAAAGCTAACACCATAATTAAGAACACATTGAATTATTAATGATCAGAATGAAAATAGTTAGCTCTCTACCACATTGAGAACACAATAATGCTTTTTCCTACCTGGCATTATGTGTTACTTCTTCCCAAAAGGAAAAAAAAAAAACCCCAAACCTACACAACTGAGTATAGGTATGTAATAATACAGTAATTGCAGTTGACTGTATTTCCTGTTGTTGTTCAGTAATCATGCCAGTTTTAAAAGTTATCTTACCATTTCCAAAGAAATTCTCAACTCCATTACACCACTGTTGGCAGGACTGAAATGTGAACACCAATAGATTTTTTAACGTGCTGTGCTGGTCTCCAAATATAACTACAAACTAGGAAAAAAGTTTTGACATTCCGCTCTGATTTCGCCTTCTCAGGCAGATGCAAAAGCTTCTCCACATGGAGTTATGCTTTCGTTTAACAACAGAGGGGTAAGGACAGGTGCCCGACTTGGCATTTGAAGGCAAGCAAAATCTGAAGATAAAGAGTGACCCACTTAACGCATGTTCCACTTCAGGTTTGAGAAGGCATTACCCCAGTCTGATAGCAGGGGATCTGGCTTGAAATTTGAAATTGCTTTATCTTTTACTCAGCAAGGGTAATGAGATGAAAGGGATTAGAGACCTGAGCTGTGACTGAGACCAGAATAAGTTACTATTTTCTAGCAGTTTAAGGAGACAGCAGTGTCCTATTGCTATTCTTTTACAGCAATACTGCAATGTACAGCAATTGTGCTCTTTTTCATCTCTCAGTGAAAACATTTCTCACCACTGTGTTTAACGGGGGTTTACAGAGAGATGTTTAGCGCTGCTGATCCCATTTGAACTCTCTCTTGACGGAAATAATGTATTATTGTTATCAGCTATCACACAGCATTGCAACTCTTCTGGAAATTTACACTTTGATAGAGGCTGTCAGCAGATTTCTGTGTGTGCAAGCTGAAACTTGCTGTTTTGAAGAGTGACATACTAGAAATACAGGGTATATGTACAGCTGGCTTGTAGGTGACAATACAGACCGTCACCTGGCAAAAAATCCACACCTCTCACTCGGACAAGCGCTGCCTCTGCTGTCACCTGCAAAGCTCTGGGAGCCTGTAAGTGACATTGCAAAAGGACACACTGCAAGACAGCCAAAGGGTAAATGGGAGAGACCCGAGAGCCTGCACTTAGCCATGCACCACTGCCTGAATCAAGATCTATTTACAGACCTCCTGTGGGTGCAGACCAACACTATCATTACAGTGCCTGTCTGCTGTTCTCGAGCACAGATAAGAGTAGGGAGCTTGCCCTCTAACCAGGACACAGCCTCAGTGGCAGATCCAGGGCGGGGAGGGGTGTGGGGGAGGGAAATAAATTGCTCTGAGCAAGTATGTCTTTTTAAAGTCACAGATTGCTTTGTGTCTAATCCTCCAGTATAAAAAGGCAAAATCTGTAGTTAAAAATCTCTTTTGATTTCAGGGTTTTTTTCTTGCCAGATTCTTACAAGCACACCTAGAAGAAGGGTTATTTTTCTTAAAAAAAAAGAAAAGAAAAAAAAACCCAGTTAACACCTATACAATGAATCAGCTATACAAGGGTCATTTCCCAGATGTTAGGAGGGTGCTGAAGGAGATTTCGCTGAGGGAGATACATCACCATGGTCAGCCTGTCCCTGAGAGTGTCCTCATGACGAGAATAATTTGGGAACTGCTGCCTGTCATCATGAACCCGTGTTTGGGAAAAGGGACCATATTTTGCCTCTGTAGTCCCAGCATTTACAGAATCCTTAGGCAGTTTCATATAGATCAGTAACAATAAGCGTTTCTCCCCTGAAGAGCCAGACAGTCATTATGCACATTTTTCAGGGCAGCCACTGGTCAGAGGTTTTGGGTTCAAAGGCCGGGGCAGATGACTGAGATTAGCTACTCTGAGTTTCCTCACACAGCTGAGGAGAGAACAGCATATCCTCTGTCTCTTGCATAATGATTCAGCAGGTTTTTTTACTTGGTTGAGATTATTTTTTTCTTACTGCTAAAGAAAATTTGAAATCAGATCTTTACAGTATGCTACCAGAACCCCTAAGAATGAAAGAGGTATTTATGCAGAGAGTTAACGGTTCTTCCTTGGCAGAGCATTGCGGTGGGTTAACCCTGGCCAAATGCGCATCCAGCCCCTCAACCACTCCTCAGCAGTACAGGGAGCGAAACCAGGATGAGAAAGCTCATGGGTCAAGGCAAAGACAAGGTGATTGCTTAGCAATTGCTGTGGTGGGCAGACTTGGGACTTGGAGGGAAAATTAATTTGGTTTATCTCCAGGTAAAATAGATTCAGGTAGTAAGAAACAAAGACAAACAAGCCAGCACCGTCCCCGCACACACCCGTGTGGAGCGGCATGAAGTGGTGGGAACATGGCGGTTTCTCGCTGATGCTCCTTCCTGCTCTGGGATCTCCCCCCAGGTTTAATCATCTGCCAGGAAGACTGCCCCAGTGTGGGGTCTCCACGGGTGGCAGGGCAGATCTGCTCCAGCCCCGGGGCACTGTTCGGCACCGCCTGTCCATGACTTGCTCTTCCCCTTCCTGTCCCTCACTCTTTTGTCCTCACTCATCTGCTTCTTCAGCATTTTCACCTTTTCTTCCATCTATTTTGGCAGCTGCACCTGTGGCTGAGGGGCTGGGCTAGTCATGGTTGCTTCCAGATGGCTCCAGGCCAGGCGGTGGATCTTTGGAGACGTCTGGGGCAGCCTGGAACCATCCATAGCAGATACTGACATTGATCTCCCTTCAGCAGAGATCCTGAAACTGAGCAGAGACCCACCCAGGTTTATTTAGACATTACGAAAGTTAAGGGGGAGAGGGGAAGGGAAAAAATCATGCTGGCTGTTGCAAGACTTGTTTGCAAGGGATGGTAGTGTATTTTTGTCTGATAAACCACACAATTGTTTGTGCTCAGGTCAGAATGCAGTACGAATAGACGAATCTGCATTTCCCACCCTACTCACTCCTTGGCCCTAGATTCTGCGGGCATTGATTCATGCCCATCCTCCCTTCTGGGGCTTGAGGCGGAGAGGAGGACAGGCAGCCCACCCCACTGCCACCCCAGTGCTCATCCCATCCCTTTCACCCTTCTCCCATTCCTCATCTGCTGGTCCTGGGAAATTTTTCCCAAAACTGGAGATGGGACAGGTTGACAACCTCCTTGCTCTTTTTCAGCTCAGCAAGATGGAAGCAATCGCACCACCGTTGCGTAAGGAGAAACGGGCGACATGTCTTCAAGGCACAGATAGTGATCATTGTCTCTCTGTTTCAGCCATATTCAACAAGAAAAAAAAAAGACAACTACAAAGTTGTATCTCTGTAGTTAAAGAAGAGACATTTCCTTGGGTCACTGCACCACTGTTGGATTTGACAGAAACGATGCTGGCATGAATAGGCAGGTAAACAGGAGCTGCAGATCTGCAGGAGGAGGTAGAAGTGGCCAAAGTAAGGGCTGCAGCTGCTCTGTCTGACCTGTACACGTGGAGGCTTGCAATGCCTGTGCTGCCCCAATGAGGACTGCAGAGGAGCCTGAAAGTTTTGCTTTTGACCTCATTTGTTGACTTCAAGGGAATCAGCGTCTCCTACTAAGGATTCACATTGCAACAGGCTGCCTTCTTCATCTCCTAACAAGCGCTTACTTGAAAAGCCAAGGAATGGATTAACACTGTGGCTTTATTCACAAAAGATTCTTGTGTGGTATGAAAGGCAAAATGATTTGCAGTATAAACGCATGGAGTGCCTGGACTGATCCCAGCAGTAAGATTAAGACTGAATGACTAGCAAGTTTGGGTTAACCTGAAGAGCTCTTCATTTAAACCAAATCCAATTTTCAAACACAGCTAGGGATGATTAATATAAATTAAATGTCTCCCAGTGTTAAGTCTCAAAGAACAGGCAGTTAAAACTAACAGAAGGTGATAGCACTCTCCTTGGTTTGGCTAGCTCTGCCACTTACAAAGGTCGTAATTCAAGAAATAAACATGGTTTTGATACACACTCATATGGCTGAATCTGCAAAAAACAGTGTTCCTGAATAGCGCTCATCATTTAATCTGAAAGGCCTGGCTTTAAGCACACCTGATTTACAGAGTCTTTCAGCTATCCTCATGTTTGAATAAGAGACAAAAAAACTTTTTGTCAACCTGTTACTATTGCAAATGAAGATCTGAAACTGGTTGGAGATAGAATAACCAGTGTTCCATACTGGGATTTGGCCTTTGGCTGTAAACCAGGCTTGCTCCAAATTGTTTGGAGTTTGTTTATGAGGAGGTCACATCAGCAGTGATTAAATACCCCCAGCTGTGGAATGTAAGGACAGGATTTTCGTGATCTGAAGAACAAGGTGAGGACGGCAGTTAGATCTGCACTGTATATAAGATCCAGGCATAAGCACATAAAAATACCAGAAACCAAAACCATGTTCATATGTGCAAACACATTAAACTTGTTTCTCCACAGAACCTTAGGGTTCACTGCAACTAAGCGGTATTTTCACAGGTAGGCAGCCTCACAACCCTATAATGGACATGTTGTTTTTTCTGTCCTCTGGGATGGTGCTGTCCTGTCCTCCTTCCTTTCCTGCCCAGGAGGGGGAAAACATGCCCTCTGCCCCAAGACAGACGATGTCCAATTACTGCTAGTCCTGCTGTGCCACCACGCAACCCCCCACTTCTCTGAATTTTCACACAAGGTTGCTTTTCTTAACCTAGATCCCAGCTAAGGGCGCAGATGGGTCCTTTACCCGCATGTCAGGCCATTTAGATGCTGTCTGCCTCTTCTGCCACTGGAATCATTAGCAGCTGCCGATCTGATGCTTTTGGCCCCTTAACAGCAAGATAATATCAACGTTATATTGTGAGCAGAAGATGCTTGCTTCCTTTCCAGAGTTAAAACCCTTTGTTGACAGCCTGCCTTCCCTGTCTGCAGCAAGAAAACCCTCTGATGGGGGACAAAACATTAAGTCCATATCCTCATTAGTATTTCTGAACATAGAGCAAAAGGTTTCCCCCAGAACCTTTTAGTTGTGATTAATGGTGTGAAGACATCGGTAGGCAAAGCTTGGCCGGACAAAAAAAGCACAAAACATTTTTCATGGATGTCACCTCTAATTCAAATATAAATTTGCTCCAGCTATTTCCCTGTCTCTCCTTGCTCATGTGGTGCTCTCTGTAGTGAATTAAAGCCTAGTAAAAATATGCTTGCTTTTCTACTCTGTACACAGAAATCACATCCAGCTTGGGAAGTCCTTGGACTGAAATGGTTGGAGACGAAAGAATGTTATAAAGAAGTACTGTATATGTGCCATTCCAAAGCAGCATGGTACCCTTTCCTGGATGCCTTACTGCATCACATAGCTGTTCTTCTGGTTAAGAACCCTGGACCACCAAAGAAAATGAGTGCAGCTCCAAATTTTTTCCAGAAATTTTTTTTTCAGATGGTCAGTTTTTAAATAGCAGAATGCTTTCTAAAAAACCCAAAACCCTATGTCATTACATAAAAATAATTTTTGTATCATAAAGGCTGACTTTGTACTTTTGAATAGTGTAGAATATTCATCAACATACATTAAAAAAACCTTGCACGGAGCATTCTCACTTTAACAGCAAAGCAAATGAGTTCTGCATTTGTGATTTCTTGAAGGAAGACGCAGAGGTACAAGAAGGAAGAATAACACAGACAGTAGCGCCAACAGAAGCAACATCACCAGGGGATCAGCCAGCGGGTGCAGTTTGCTTTTACTGGCATTTTGTGTGCAGTAGACATCTATTTGCTAGGACAGAAGGAAATGATCAGGCAGGAGAAAATCCAACTTCCAATACATGCTTTCAGTCTGTGCATGCATCCATCAGTGGCACTCTGGGCCGATGACACTTTTAACCTCACCTTCTGCCACCTCTGTTGCAACTGTCTTGCCATTTCACTATTCTACAATACTTAACAGTCTGGCTTCTTTTTAAAGCTACAGCTGTAGGAAGGAGAACTCACCTTCTCACAGTTGTAGGGACAATGCTTAATAACAGAAACCCTAGAGAGGGTGAAACAGAAAGCCAAAGAAAACCCAGCTGAGAATAAAAAGCCTCTTCTAAGTTCCCAATGAAAAATCTAGCAGCTAGCAGGTCTACCCAGATAAAAATCAATAACCACACCATCCTTACTGTCTGTAGCATGTAAAAACTTTCTCCCATTCCTGTGTCCTCACAGATTCATAGAGTGGTAGGGG
>NW_010257599.1:0-16988 GCF_000690775.1 Eurypyga helias
CGCTCCCGCGGAAGCCGGCAGAGGGAGTCCCGGCCGCGGATGCTCTGCTTTGGATGCCCGGACACGGCATTTTAAAGCCTGGCCGAGAGCAGGGCGCTGTGGCACGGGATTATAAATGATGGAGAGGCAGGGGGTGTGTGCGACTCTGGAAGAGAGAATTCCTTTTCATAGCTGGCTGCTCTGTTCCTCAGGACAAGCGTGAGACGGTTGGGACATCTGTCCTGCCGTAAAGAGCTTTCAGTGAGAAGCTGCAGCACAAGGGGTTTGTGATGATAACACGACAACTTTCAGCCTTTGCACAACTACTGTGCTCAAGGCAACGTTTAGCTGAAAGACCTCGAGCATGACAGGGTCCCCCCGGCTTCTACGGCACAGCAACTTCCCACCTCGAAGAAGTCCCAATATAGGCGGAGCACAGAATTACAATCTCAATTTACAGGTAGCCTATCTGTCAACCCGGATTGCTAATCAATGACTCGCACAGTTGGCTCTAGCAAGGCTCACCCCCGCCCTACCTCCTGTTCCCTACTTCACTGGCCTAGGCTGGGTCTTTTCACGTGGGGACATCAAAGACAGCACGTGGCTGGATTTGGAAAGCTGTGCAGTGGAGCAAGTGTGCAGGCAGCTATCACATTCCCTTGCACAGGAGCTGCCAGCACAGTCTGAACGAGGAGCCTTGTGCAGAGGGCTCCCACAGACACAAGATACTACTGAGCGCCTTCACTCCTCCCAAGATTCTTCCGTGACTCTTCTAATTTGGGATAGAAAACTACAGTCTGGGGTAGCAAAGAGTTGCTGAGCCAGGGCTAAGCCAAGATACACTCATCTTTCCCCAACCAGCCTGGCACTAATTTTTAGAGCAGAATAAATGTCCCTGAACTACGGTCATACGTAGCTGGTTTATCTGGTCCTTCTGCATAGCTTCCTGCACAGCGCGACAATCTGCACCGCGTTGCCCCAAAAACTGCTTCTGCCACTCTGCATGATTCCCGAGCTTCCTCAGCTGCTTCCAGCCTTCTGCAGCCATTTATGCACCAGAGCAATACGTTAATGAAACAACAGGGTTGGGGATGGTTATATGCACTTTGCACTGCCTGCAATGATAACGTACATGGCTGGGGTTCTGTATCCTCTAATCCCATACACGGGGAGAGCTGCCTGGGTTTCTGCAGCATGTCCTGCTGGGAAAACATCACGGCATCACACCAGCGGGGAAGGACATGAAAAAGTTGCTGTGTGTGCAGAACAACTGTCGTTTCAAGCAGGTCAGGTGAGAATGTCAAGCTGCCTACAGACACGTGATTACAGACAGGCCTTTGAACTCTGACTTCTGCGGCTTTTTAGAGCCATAGGTGGAGTCCTTGGCCATAAACTACGTGCTGTGTCACTTCACAGCCTGCATCCAGGGATTTCTGCTTGGCTAAACACAGAAGCCTTGTGTATGTATGTGGGAGCAGAGTTACGGCACTGCACAGCTATAAGGGAAAAAATCAGGATTTTCTGGACTTCCTCTCAGCAAGACATGTGTTTTGCAACACAAATACCCGTAATTTGAAAGCTAACATACTGACGTCTGAGCTGTCCCCTGGTGCTCTACCCTGCAGAGTCATGGGGGTAGGAAGGAAAGATTCAGCACTTTGTGGAACAAGTCAGAAAACCCAAAAATCTCTTAAGTTTGCAAAGGAGACTTTCCATGGTGCCAACAGCCAGGAAAAAAATAAAATCAAGGCTGCCGCAGGAGAGCCAACGCAGTCTGGAAATCGGGCTATGCTTTTCATGGGTTTTGTATTACTCTGTTTTGAACAGAGCTGAGAGGAGCTTGGCATGAAGCCATTGTCCAAAACAATGTAGGGAAGCGTATGTGGTTTGAGAATTACTCAACACCATTTGAGCTTTCAGTTTTTCCTGTCTCTCAATCCAAAAGGTATGAGGGTTCCAGGACTCAGTTTCCTCCACAGTAAGCAACTCTACATGGTAACGTTCACTAAAATCCTTCACCATTGGAGTCTACATGTGCAATACTGTGACTTCCCTCTAGAAACTGCTTGGAAGCATAAGAATTTAAATGAAAAAATAGGAAAAATATTAAAAGAACTCGTGGGAATACATTAACATATATTAATATTCACATTAGCCATTGTATCACTGCTAAAATTTAGCAGCCAGGAGCAGCAGGATTCAGAGGAGCCACCTTGCAGTTACTGCACATCCAGAAACCACACAATGCCCAGCAGCAAAAGTTAGAGCTGTTCACATGTTAACGAATTTAGCCCAGAGCACAGGATCTGTACACAAAGGAGCCATCATTTACATCCAAGATTTTGCCCTAAATTGGTCTGAATGCTGTATTTACACAGCGCTGCCCATTCGCCTCAAACTGGCACCTGATTTCACCTGCAGCCCCCCCACGTTAGGTGGTTTGTGACATGGGATAATCCACCAGTCGAGGGCATTGAAGCCTTGTGTATTGCTGGTACGGTTAAATCCTTCTGCTTCCAGTGGAATCCTAGCTCACACCTCTGCACTGATACTACTGCCTCAAACTCTGTGGCTGATCTACAGAAAATATAACTAAGTTGATTTTTTCCCAAATGCTAACTGGATCTGAGTCTACAATTTTCCTGGCTCTTCAGAATGAAGTGAGTACATTCCTCCATTCTTCACTATTTCAGTGAAGGACTACAAAAACATAAAAAAAAAATACAGTATGTATTACTGGGATTTAGTTCTGGTGGATTAGAAAGGGACTGAGGTGGCAGTAAAGGACAGATACCATGTTGGTTAGTGCAGACAGTATCAACTTCAGCAGAACGCTGACACGAAGCTCGTATCATTCTCAATACAGCTGAAAATAATGCAACTGCCTTCATGTAACCCGTTGAAATACGTCGGATCACTTATCGGCAAGCAATAAATACATCAGAAGTGCTAAGCTAGGACATCAGAATTTCTACAGAATTTCCGAAACAAGCGCAAATAATTTGCTAGAATTAACTACAAAGCTAAGAATTCTGCACTGAAATTTCTCTGCTTTCTGCACTGCTGGCTAGCATAGCTACTTGAAAATGCTTGAAAGCAGTAACATGAATGTTGCTTTTTGTTTAGAACGACAGAACTACTAGAGGCATTGGTCAGGCTGTTTTAACAACTCTGGAACAGGAAAAATAAAAAGATGGAAGGCTGTTGCCTAACTGTACCTTTCTTTTCTCTACTGAAATCCCAATTCCCCAACTTTTGTAATTCAGGGATTGCTGGTGTACTTCCATCTCTTCCCTCAGCCTGGATGCTGGAAATCCGATTGAGGGGGTGGAGTGTCATACTGCTGGAGAGAGCTTGGCTCAGCTTTATTCTGGTCTGAGCAAGCTTTATCTGAGACTGGCTCTTCATGCTGAAGTTTGTTGTCCGAGTTCTTTGCAGAGTAAAAATCGTTATTTTTCTTCAAGAGCAAACTTCTTGCCTGAAATGTACACAAACATTACCGTCAGCCAAGGGTGACCGAGCTGCTGAGGCGGTCCAGCGCGGTTCCCACGCCAAGGCAACATCATGTGAGCAGCGAGAGGGCCGTGCTGGCGTGGGAGCACAGGGCGGTCCGGATCCCCAGCTGCCGAGGAAAGCAGCGAGCAGGGACTGCCGAAGCCGTTGTCGCCGAGCTGCCGTGGGTCCCATCCGCACATCCTGCCCAGCTGCAGCTCGGAGCGGGCTCCTGGGGAACTGTGGTCACCTCCTGCTTGGTAGCTGCTCTCAACCCTCCCCCTCAACAGCCATTAAAGGGTGAATATATACTGTCACCTTCATTCTTTCTAGTTTTTTCTATGGGGGAGAGAGTCTGGGAGGTCAATATCCTTGCATTAGACTGTGCTGGACAATGCCAAGATCAGAGTTACACAAGTTGTTCCATGAGCAGCAGAACTCAAGATCCCCATTTTCCTGCAAATTTGGATAGGTTTGTGCCTTTGTTCTCACCTCCTCAGGACCTCCTCCTCCTCCTCTCGCCTCCTCCTTTGTTCTCGCATCCTGGTGGTATGCATAGGATGATTAGCCAAGGTTGGGTTCTTTCCCTAGGTGGGGCAATTACTGGAATCTTCTACTCAGGACAAGGGCTGTTCCTGGAACTTGCAACCATCTGCCCTATTCAAACTTGGCTGAGACAGCCAGTGAGCTTAAAAATTATTGCAGAGTCCTGACAGAAAGAGCATGTGCACAAACTTCACTTCTCCAGGAAATCAAGCTAGCACTGTCCCTCACTTCCCCCGTCAGCCCCAAGGGAGCTGGTGCAGTAACCCCTGGAAGTAAAAACCTTGGAGCTTTTTCTCTGCCCTGGCAGGGTCCTTGCTCTGTCGGAGAAGTGGGAACAATTCAAAATGCAGTAAAGTCATTCCCTGCTGGAAAACGCAGCGGGATGCCTCAGCAGCCTGCACAGAGATGCCGCTCCCCAAAGAGGAGCACAAGACCCAAAGAAACAAACTGGATTATCGATCCATCGCAAAAAGGCAAGCACCTGGGAAAAACTGGAGCATCTGCTCTGCCCTGTTTCCTCAGCCACAGGACGGGGTTTAAGTTATTGAGAGGATAATTTAACAAGGTGAAGGCTTAAATGTTCACTCTACCTTCTGCTGGTCAGCTACTGGTTCTTCTGCACACTCTTCTGCAGTAGGTTCTAGCTCATCTGGATTTTGATGATTGTCCAAAGCAGCCAGCACAGCATCATGAAGAGTTAGAAAGAACCTTTCTTTGCTGACACAGCTGTCAAAGAAATCATTCTTCTCAAAGTCGGCTATCACAGAGGCTATAAAAACCAGGGGGAAATAAATAAAGCAGCAAAACCACACCAAGCAGTACAGCTAAAACATTTCACTTCTATTAAAAACCTATCCTTGGAGACAAGTCAGTGTTAGCAAATACTCACTGTGACAGCCAGCTATAAGGACTGTAATGCCGATATTGTGAAACATGGATGATCTGTGGAAAGAATTCCATACAGGCATTAGAGCAATTCCTCATTACACAAGTGCACTAGCAGGTAAAACGTAAACAGGGAAATAAAACCTCCCTTGTAGTCTTTTATCTCTGAAGAAAACCCTTATTCCAGTATCTCCAATCCTGGTTTTCAGTCTAGCTCTAAACAGCCAAGTTGTCCAAGATCTTCATAAAGACTGACTCCAGAAGCAGGGCAGGTCACGGCCAGCCCCCACCCTGGCCCCCCCAAAGTTCACTGAGTGGCACACAGTGCTATTTCTTCACTGAAACACAAAGTTCTCACAGGAACAGACTAACTTCTAACACCTCTCCGTACGCAGATACCGTCCTGAGAACAAGAGCCTGTGTTTTCAACCTGTAATTCCAGTTGTCTCAATTTTCATGTCCAACATTTTTGTTCTACCAATTTAGTGCTAAAGGCATCAGATTTTAGAGAGGATAGATTCTCACCATTTCCTCAATGCCTGACCCTTTGTAATACAAAGATCTCAAAGCACTTAATTTTCTTCTTTTTAAAGCCAATGGAACTCATTATTTCAGAGAATCACAGCATTTCAGAATACAGGGCTGGAAGGAACCTGGAAAGACACTGACTTTCCCAGTGGGAGGGTCTTTCGATGGGTGGCAAATACATCTTCAAGGATTTTAGGGACATCAGGTCAGTCCATAATTATTCCCAGTAGGTGTTAGTTCAACCTGCTATTAAACAAAATTCTTTTCAAGTTGAGCTACAGGGTTTGAGGAAGATGACTAAGAATCCATCTGGAACTGTGTCTGTCTGGGAAGCATGGCTACAAAACACTTATTTTTGCTAAATATATATCTCTGTTGGCTAGGATCCCCACTTGAAGATTTAAAAGTTCAAGGCATACTTCAAAGAAAAGGCTAAGTAGGCAGTCAGCAATGCCAACAAAATCACTCTAGGAGAAGACAGCTGGTAGTTTTGTATCTGACACTTCTACAGAGGAGCTTTTTTGTTAAAGTGTCCAGCTAGAAGAAAAAATAAACAGCCAAAATGGAAAAAAACCTCCAATGGGACATTTTTAGAAATGTATTTTTAGTTTACATGGTTCTAGAACTGCTAACTGTCTCTTGTATGGGTAGTGGGGCTTTTGGGTTTTGGAAAAAAGTGGGTTCATGGGAATTTATTTACTTCGCAAACTCGATGGCTAAACCTTGCACCCTTAGAGGCCAGCTGGACGACGTGCGGATTATGGCAGTTTAGGCTAAGAAGGAACATAAGACACCGGGTAAACTTCAGGCTTCGCATTTCTGTGCAGCTGGGTTGCTTACCTGTCGCAGTAACTCCGAACCTATCAAATCCACGAACTGCACCATGCTGAAGTCTAAAATAAGGGTGTGAACTGGACATGGCAAACACCTTGGTTCTTGGTCCTGATCTAACTGTACTGAGGAATTGTCTATTGCAGAGCTTGGGGAAAGGCACGCTCTTCTCCCTTCATCCTTGCTCTTCTCAGCCGTAAGCTCCGTGTTAAAGCCCGGGGATGTGTCGGCTGCTCCCACCAAGAGCGTCCTAGAGCTGAGTTTGTCTCCATACTTTGACCACCGTACCAAATTGACTGAGGATGAGGAGGAATCGCTGTCCGCCTGACGTCGCTTCACCAGTTTCTCTGTGTACGGTATCTAAGATGGAAAATGGAGAGTACACCGATGGTTGGAAGAATTGTGTCCAGGAGGGGGAAAAGTTTTTGCTGCAAGTAAGACAGTGCTGTAAATCATATGATACTTCTCTCATGGTAAAAAACATGTGTGAAAAAACACTAAGAATAGCACAAAGCCACAAGAGTATGCAAAGTAGCAGGTGGCTGAGGCAAGCCTCAGAGCGCCTTCAGCCACCAGAGTACAGTGGTACCTCACTCTGCCCCACCCCGAAACAGCCCGTGATGCTGGAATATGACCTCTTACTTCTGCCTTTCAGAAAAGAAAAGAACCAGGTTGCCCATGGCCATCCCCTTTCTGAGCGATGGTGAGCTGAGTTCTGCAGTTCTCAACGCATCAATTTTCTTGTACGACAGCTGGGCACAGAACGGGCTGACTTAATCATTTTTTTCTTTCCTAATAGTTACAAATGTGGTTTTTAATTTTTGTATCACAGGAAAGGAAAAGTCACTCTCCGCATTTCTGTGCTTGAGAAGATGATGTTGAATTACCTATCACTTCCGCTTCCTAAGCACCTTGCTGCCACATGTTTTCCAAACCACTATCTTTCAACCCATTTCTCATACAAGGGCTTTCACAAATCACACGTAACTGTTTGAAAAATATCTTATGAAGAAAGCCTATTCCCTGAAGTTCCTTTCATATACTGTCTAAGACAATTCAGAAAATGCAGTTGCAGAGGGATATGAGTGACTCCAGAAGATGCACAGCAGCCACTTACAGTAACGGTGAGAAATCCTCTCATCACATAATCATAGCTGCCTTGGAGGTATTTTGTACTTGCACTTGGCAGTATTGGCAGTAATTCCTTCAGCTGAGGAGAGACTATGTTGAATACAATGGTGTGCTTACACTTTCATACCTAGAGTTTATAGTTTTTACAACCACACATATAGTTTGACAGTCAATTCACCCAGTAAGCTGAGCTACTATCGCACTATTACATAATGTATGTGTAAAGGGATACAGTGGTAATGTTTGCTTGTTTTGAAACAGCAAATATATATATGCTTTATATGAACATTTACAGCCTTTTCAGTTCTGGTAAGTCAAGAACATTGTCCTCAGTAACATAAAGCCAGGCACCTCAAACAAGCAGACTAGATAAATATACTTTCAAAGCTGACCCTTGGTGCTAGTAGAGGTGGATCACAGACACAAGAGCATTTAAAATCTTTTCTTTCCACTGTAGTGTCAGACAGGGTAGGTGAAATTAAAGTCCTCATTTCACTTTCATCTAGAGGCACTGCTCTCACATCCATCTGAAAAAGAAAGGCGGGTTTATTAAGAGTTTTTATGTCCCCAACTCAGGCTCTTAGAAACTTCCGCTGACTGAAAAAGTGCATTTACCTTGTGTAACAAATAGGTTTTGAAGTGATTCATGTTTGTGAAAGAGATGAAAGAACAGCACTGGAAGATTTTGATACCTTCGATCTCCCTTGCCTGTAAAAGGAAAGTTGGATCTGTGAGGGTTGTACCCACCAGGGGATGGCTTTCCCCTCCTGACTCTCTCTGTTGTAGTCTGCAAGGTCCTACCCTAAGGACAGAGTTTGTCGGGTCACGGTGCTGACGACACTGCATACTGGTGGTGGCACCAGCAACGTGGACCTAATTACCATAAACTAATCTGCCTCTCTTGCAATTAAAAAACATACCTCCAGCAGATCTATCACAGATAACAGTTGGCTGCTCTAATATAAAATAAGCCTAATTATTTTTAATGCTCATTACAGAAAATACACACTATATCCTTGCCTTACTAACCTTGTCCTTATATTATTCCATTTTTTTGCAAATCCATCAGCACTGCACTGGGAATGTACCCATATGGCAAAGGCAAAGCTGTTACTGTGCTGCCTAATTCTGTATGGTGCAGGTCTTGAAATAACATGTTACCAAGGCCCGTGCCCTCCCATCGCCGGGAGAACCTGGCAGTCAGTCTAGCACACGCGCAGCCGTTGCTCTGAAGATGTATGGAGAGTGGACAAAACCAGACCGGGAAAAGCAGGTCAGCAAAAAAATGTCAGCAGCTCTGGGAATGAAAGCAGTGCAGCTTCCATCATGGAGACGGCACAGATGGACACCAGGAGCTCCAAAGGCCCTTTGGAATCACCTCACTGATACCTAAGTGATTCCTCACTTTCCAAAGATTTGAATCAAAACAACTCAGTAGAATGGTCACCCCCAGGCATTTAAGGGAAGAAGCTGGGTTACAGAGAGAGGTAGAACATTTGGTTTTTGTTTCCTCTTACAGCTCTGTAGATGGATAAACTTCTATAAATAATCATGTTTGGAATCTGTCCCAGCACACCATCTTCATTCTGAAACAAGATGTTTATTAGGTTTTCACAGAGAATGGAGAAAACCCATCTGTTCCCAAAAGCTTAATCTCCATTTCTCTCCCCTTCACTGCATACACCAACTTTAAATTAGAGGGTCCGAGCACAAAAAGTTATTCACTCATAATTAAGATTGTCCAGAGGAGGCCACGGAGATGCTCCAAGGGCTGGAGCCCCTCTGCCATGGGGACAGGCTGGGAGAGTTGGGGGGTTCAGCCTGGAGAAGGGAAGGCTCCGGGGCGACCTTAGAGCCCCTTCCAGTGCCTGGGGGGCTACAAGGAAGCTGGGGGGGACTTTTTGCAAGGGCCTGTAGTGACAGGACAAGGGGGAACAGGTTTAAATTGAAAGTGGGGAGGTTTAGATTAGATATCAGGAAGGAATTCTTCCCACAGAGGGTGGGGAGGCACTGGGAAAGGTTGCCCAGAGAAGCTGTGGATGCCCCATCCCTGGGAGTGTCCAAGGCCAGGCTGGATGAGGCTTGGAGCAACCTGGGCTAGTGGAAGGTGTCCCTGCCCATGGCAGGGGGGTTGGAACTAGATGATCTTTAAGGTCCCTTCCAGCCCAAACCATCCTGTGATTCTATGATTCTTTGAGGAGGGGCACAGTACACAAACACAGCCTTCAGCTTCACTGGTGACCTCAAGAATGCATAACGTCCCATTTCTAGCTCTGGAACACTTGGATTAGCGTTATTACGCTCGTAAGTATGTTCCCTACCCATCTCCCCTCAGCCCTCCTCAAAGATCCGTCTACACAGGAGGTGGAGGCAGCTCTAACGTGCTTAGAGCTGGCTGCACACAGGCTAGGTCTGATCCAGGGCTCGTGCAGCAGCATTAATGCAAGGGAATATTTTGGTTTGTTACCGTGCTTTGCTAATGATGCTGCATGGGTTGGGGGCAGGTTTTGGTCAGTTCAGGGCATGGATGGAATAAACACGCTGGTTGCTGGCCCTGATGTATGGAAAATTGTTGTCAAGATAGTCTATTAAAAGCAATCTGCTTGCAGATAACTTCCCAAGCTTTTTTGAGCGTTGTCAGCATAACGCTCTCACTGGTAGGAAACTGATACGTGGTTATAGACTTTGAAAACAGTATGAACACCAGGGATACTCACCTTGCAGCAGCAATGCCCTTTCACAACGCTCGTTAAATCCCCCGGCAAACCCAAGCGGGTAACTGAGCAGAGGAAATACAGTGAGTTTCAGAGGGCAAGTGAAATTCTTCCTGGAGGTATTCTTTCAGGGCCACTCTGGACCACATCACAAGCAGTTCGATATTTGCAGCAACTGAGTTATTTCCTACCTCTTTCCGTGTTGTTCTAGAGTCTACTCAGACAAGCACCTCCCTACCATGGTAAATCTCATGAGGTGTGGCTTGGGTTTATGAATTATTTTCCTGTTTGGATTAGCAGGGAATAAACTGAGTAATGTGTGCCTAATGCAACCTCCCTCCCCTACCACAAACTGAGTTTATGGAGACGATAAAGCACTTGGCAAATGGCAGTGAAGAATGAGGAAGGTATTTGAAATAAAGGCACAACATCTCATTTTATCCCTACAGAAGTGTGGAGACAGATCACTTCTCCTGGCTGTTGCCTACACCACAACAAGCAGTCTTCGATAGCATGGCACACCTGCAGAAGGGACCAATCCAGAGCCCATAAACTCGAAATGACTGGTCTGGGATAGCATTCGAGAGACTCCAGAATGGCCCGACCAAAGCGTTTACAAACCTGAAACAGCCTTTTCATTGTCACATGTATAACTCCCTCTAAAACATCAATTCTAAGAAAAACCAGCATTTTGTTTGAAAGGTTACAAGTACCTGTGTGACATAATGGTGATTACGAAGAACGTAAATCCCATGGTGATCGCTAAACCGACATCAAGGCCAAAACAAAGCACTGCAGCAAAAGTTACAAGCCAAATAACCTTTGAACAAGAGACAAAGAGAACATGAGCTGTAAAAAGATGCAAAATCACCTCCAACTCTGCCCCAGCATCTGCAAATTGCAGACAAAAAAGAAGGCTAGAATGGGTAATGCATGACAAGCTTTGTTGGCACATCTAGACCAACCCAGTCCTGGAAGCAGGCACAAACAAGTATCACAAATCACAGTTCAGATCTCCAGGCTTTTTAACAGGGCTTCAATTATTAGCAAAAACGGCATCATATTGGGGGTTTTTATGAGAAATCTGACACAAGAGTTGACGTGAGAAAGTGGCCCCGGCTGGCAGCTAGACAATTTCCTTCTCAGTGGATCTGGGAAGCAACAACAGCAATCAGTTCTGCCTGTAGAGAATGAATTGGAAATTGATTTGTAGAGATTTCAGTACACTTCTTTCAGTGGATATTTCGAAGGACCCCTTTCCTAAGGGAACGGCCACTGCTTTGCCTTGCCCTCCCAAAACAACAATTTATCCCTTTACGACACATTACAAATCCTAGGTGGCTTCTGTGGTCACTTATGAAATGATACTTATCCCGTCTCCACAGAATGGGGATGTCCAGAATTTTTTCGAGAAAAAAGAACAGGATAAATACCACAATAGCAGCCAGTATACCCTGTGCAAATCAGAAAAACAGCATGTATTGTTTGGTTATTTTTTGTTTGCAACCACAGACATGCTAAGGAACAGGTACCCGTGACAAGCTGCTTGAAAACAAAATCTTGTAACAGCTTTATTTCTGTAATTTTTATAGATGCATATAAGAGTTCTCCTCTGATCTGCAAATCGATATGAGACTAGCACATAACCTCTTGTTCGACTTCACAATCCCTCCTGCCAATACAACTGGACTTCCTCTTGAAATGCTATGTGTAGTTTCCATTACTCCAGTGAATTTGGTGACTCCCTGCGTCTCCTGCAGCACTAGGAGAAAGGCCAACGCTATCTACAGAACTGAGTTGCTGTTTCAAAGAATGGTTTCAATTAGCATGGGTAGTTCATTGCCAGATTTAAGTAGTTGTTTGACACCATTTGTTGAAACCGCCTTTCTTAGCCAAGAAAAGGAGACTGGAGGAAAGTAGGCAGTTAAATTCTGTTTTGTCAGCTAGTTTTGAGAAAGGGATTAATTCTCCCATCTTAGAAAGAGGCCAGGAAAAAATTAGGAAGCAATGCCCAGTCATTGGTTTCCTAAGAAAACCTACAGAAGAAAAAAAAAAGTTTAGATAAAAATTTAAGGGGAAAGTGGAAAACTAAGTAGTATGAATAATCTAAGATACCAAAGTGTTTACTTTTATTGCACCAGCAATGCAAAATCCTCCTCAGAAGGCAGTTTAATAGTCTATACGGTTTTAAAATAAACCTCAAAGACAGAAGCTAGAATCAGAGACACTAAACCCAAATTTCCATTTAGAAGATTTTATTTACCTCTTTACACTAAAGATTTTGCAGCACCCATGCCATCCAGAGGGACCTGGACAGGCTGGAGAGGTGGGACCATGCCAACCTCATGGAGTTCCACAAGGCCAAGTGCAAGGTCCTGCACATGGGTCGGGGCAATCCCAGCACAAGGACAGGCTGGGGGGAGAATAGATCGAGAGCAGCTCTGAGGAGAAGGACTTGGGGTACTGGTGGACGAAAAACTGAACATGAGCCGGCCGTGTGCGCTGGCAGCCCAGAAAGCCAACCGTATCTTGGGCTGGATCCAGAGCAGCATGGGAAGCAGGGAGGATGCCCCATCCCTGGAAGTGTCCAAGGTCAGGCTGGATGAGGCTTGAAGCAACCTGGTCTAGTGGAAGTTGTCCCTGCCCATGGCAGGGGGGTTGGAACTAGGTGATCTTTAAGGTGCCTTCCCACCCAAACCATCCTGTGATTCTATGATCCTACGATCTTGGAACTACTTACACTGATGTAAGAAAGAAACTCATGAATTTGTTACACGGGTGTGCAAAAGCTTGGAAGATGTGAAAGCAAAAGTGAAAACCAATGTTTAAATTATAGAGGCTGGCAGTGAAATTTCAATGCAGTTTTAGCTAATAAATTTTATCTTGTACTGATGAGTGAGAGGGGAGAGAGGTGAAGTATTTATTACTCAATACGTTAGCCTGCTGGAAATTAGCAGTTTAAAGTCATTGTTTAGGTTTGGTCCATCCCTGAAAACACTTAACTCTAGTGCATGACATAATCCCTAACTGTCTCATAAAAATCTTCATATTAGGCTTAGAAAATCTTCATTTTATGCTTAGGATGTCAGTGGGCTGCTGCTGTAACTATGTCGGGTTCACTTACGTGAGGTATCATCTGGAAAAAGTGTCCCAGTTTCAGTGCAATCCCCAGCATCAGAGATGCTCCAATCGCTGCTGCTAACTGAACAGAAATACTTTATTAGAGAGGCTTGACAGAACCGTTTTCTTACTCGTCCTCTCTAAGCAAGTAGGTATGGCCCAGGTAACACCACCCGCTGGGCAGAATAACCAGGGGACAACCAGCAAAGGCCACAGGTTTGCTGCAGTGCATGGTACAAATTCTGGAATAGTCAAGCCACAAGAGCTTTCTGTAGATATTATTTTTTCCTAAATGGACTACTCTTCGGCACAACAGAACAATGCAGGGTTTGGATTTGATAATTTCACCTGAGCAGTAAGACACTTTTCTAGCAAGTCAGACTTTGGAATAAACTCTTTATTAAACTAAATTATTTATATCATGCAGTGGAATGTGCATAGACATTCAGTTAAGAGGTAAGATGATAACATTATTACATATTATCATTACATATTAGACCCTCTTTCCCCCTAAAAAAAAATAAATCACCAAGTCAAGTGCTGAAGAGTTAGGAAGGATTGGCAGAATTAAGGCTGGGGGAACAATTCTCCATTTGTCTTTTTTGGATATATTCATTAAAATTGAGTTTCAAACTGCATGAGCATATCCTGATCTCCCCACAGGATCCTGGCTTCCTTCCTGGCACATCACACACTGTAAATACCGTATAAACGTATTCTGATTGCATGTTGCATGGCTATGTAACTTCATTATCTCACAAACTGTTTAGATTAAACGTCAGCCCATACTCAGTATACAGTGATTTTAGGTGAGAGTTTGGAGCTTACCAAATCCAGCCCAGCTCACCTGTGTCCTTCCACCTGTCTTCTTTTGAATCACAGTTCCAGAGAGAGAACAGCTGACAACAAAGCTTTTGAAAAATGAGCTGCAAATATTGCATAGCCCCACAGCTATTAGCTCCTGTAAAACAGAAAGAGAGAGAAGGAAGCAGAGAATGATGATTTACCTTCATAGAAGTAGCTTATCAGGAATTCCTTTTGCTCACACTTGCTGGTTGCCCATCTGTGTTGCTACGGTGAAGAAATCTCAGAAAACTCAGCACACTGGAAACTAACACAGTTTTACCTTAAAAGCCTCTCAGAGGACAGAGAATCCAGACACTGGGATAGCGGCCACACACAGAGAACTGCAGCTGCTCTGGCCATTTACAATTTCAGTTATTAATTTATCGTGCTCTTACGTTCTCCTGGATTCATGACAGCAATGGTCCTCAGGGATCAGTTGCAGCACTCTGTGTGTGTGGTTCGTGACAATCTCCAGGAGTATACACAGGCCTCTTGGCCAAAGATGCCACGTTTTGGCCTTCACATTATTGGCTTATAACATCCACTTTCCGTAGGGAAGGGTAACGAGTTGCTACAAAGCCATCATCTGGCATCTTCACTCCGTTCTTACATTTCTACTCCTGTCAGGTAGTCAGTGCCTTTGCAAGTTGGGTTCAGCTTGCTTCTTAGCCCAGGAGGTGTGTGCAGTTTTGCTCTCACCTGATTGCTGGCAGTACTGTAGTTGTGATGTGAAGCAAATCTCTCTCCAACAAAAACAAGAAGGAAATAGCTTACAATAGCAAGAGAGAAGGCATGCAGTATGATCTTGTTCAGGTTTGATAGATCTGGTGGTGTAGCAGGCAGAAACCTACAGGAGCAGAGAACAGGTAAGTTTAGACCTGTTTTCAGCTCTGTCCACAGTGAGTCCAAACCCAGGATCATTATCAGAGGCATCCAGTACCCCACAGGAGATACTCTCAATCTGTAAGACTTCCACCTCACAAAAAATGCAAATTCCTTCCTCTGTGTGCTAATAAAACCTGAATCTAATACAGAAAACCATAGTTTGAGTTCTGTATATGCTTGAGAATGATGATGCAATTAAATCTTTTGAAGAGTTATTCCTCCTATAGCTTTACTTGCCAGTGAAAGTCAGCCCACATCGGGTGTCCAGAACAGGCCGAAACATCTCTTCCATATCTCAAAAGAACCACCTCATTAACACAGATAACTAACCTCTGAGGAATCATGCTGACCACAGCACTACTAGATTCAGCGTGAAGACAAATGCGATTAGAAATAATGGTGACTGTGATGATCTGGGAGAGAAAACAAAAAGCAACACTAGAGATCACACAGCATTTGCTCCTGAACTGTACACAATACATCTGAAGGCAGTTCATCTTGCAGCAGTATTTAAAGGACTTAAGTGCAGATTCGGTGTGTAAATATGATAAATACAGTGAAGTAAAAAGCGAAATATACTCTCAGTTTGATTATCGCAATGGCACTTTGGAGATCACTTACCAGGAGAAGTTCCATGGGAAATGCAATAGGACTGCATTCCCTCGTAGTGCAGCCATGCTAAGCAAAACCAGCAGTATGCTGGTGGCATTAGCCTTTGGGAGAGCCAGGAAGAAATGAAATAGATTCTGAAAAAGAATCATCATAGAGTGGATCAGAGGCAGATACTACACTATTTCTATATGCCAGGAGATTGACACAGGTTGCCCCAACAGCTGAATTTATCTCTGTTACAGTGGTAGGTATCTTTGGTTAGCAGAAGAGAGATGCTAAGAGAAGATCAGTATTTAAAAATCTTGTCTGTTGACACATGCAGAGAAAATACTGGCACAAACAGCTGAGATCTAGTCCTGCCATTCTTCTCTCTTCTACACTACCTTTTTCTCAAGTTGTCTGATTGACGTTACTAAATTAAATTGGGATTAAGTAGCTTTAACTTGTCTTTAGCTTGGAGTGTGCTGCTTCATTGTCAGATATGATAAAGATACCGTGTGCCCAATAGCTTCCCCATGATGATCCATTAAGGAAAAAAGTATCTTTTCCTCCAACCTTTACTCTACTACAATTATAGACACGCTGAAAATAGCTTATAGCACTACATAAGTAATTACAAATATGCACACAGACTTTTTTTCTTGCGTGTCACACAACACACTCCATACACTGCTCAAATCAACAGGAAGGCAAACCACAGCCGAGACTTGCAGAAATATCCCTTAGCAACTGACTTAGATTGAAATTGCCTTCGATTTCTGAAGCTGTTCTGTCCTTTCCCCTCCAAGCAGCATGCATTTCTTTGACTAATAATGAATTTACTCACATAGAAAATGCCCAGGGGGCCCTTATGGAAGTCAAATGTGACGTCAAAGATGAAGGTGAACTGGGATACAATGACGTGCAATGCTGCCGCGGTGAGGTAGGCGTCAATCAGTCTCTTTGGCACGTATGTTGTCATGAACCCCAGGCAAAAGCAACCTAGCAGCAACTGTATGGAACAACCGAGAAGCGAGAGGTGATATAACTACCCGTGTCAAACCCCGCCCTTCTTGTTCCCATATTTGAAGAGCGTGACTCTTCAGTGCCACACATGATGGAGAGTTACGTGAGCATGCTCTTCGCATTACGCACAGTAAGAGACTGCCAAACCAAAACAGGAGCACGTTACATCGAGCGTGTGCAGTTATGCAGGACTACCTAAGGGTCAACATAGTGCAGAACTGGTCACCATAAAAGATAATAATATACTTCACACATTAGCATATTAATCATGGAGACATGAATCTTAACCTGTTCTTTTTTACACACCGTGAGAAGAAGAGACAGACCTTCACATCCCACTGTGCACAACGTATGCATTCAAAAGTGTTGAGCTTAGTATTTGAGGTAAGAATATTGTCGTGGTTTAACTCTGGC
>NW_010257600.1:0-1048 GCF_000690775.1 Eurypyga helias
CGCGGAGAGGGGCAGGGAGCGGGGAGGCGAGGAGACAGGCTCTTCGGGGAAACCAGGGCAAAACCCAGCCTGTACTGTATGTGCCTGCTTCTGGGAGGGTCACCGGCGTGAGGATGGGTCTAATGATCTCATCTTTCTTTTCTTCCCCGGCACTATTAGTGCTCAGATAGGCAGAATGAAGTGAAACTACGTGCAAATCATGTGTAAATTGTCTCAGTTAGGAGCCCTTTATCCGAACGCGTATCCCAGCCTGGCCCATTTACTTTCCCCCCCATATCTCCTTTAGCTTTAACGAGGCTCGTTAAGATCACAATAATATTCCACCCTCTAATTGCTCATCCCATTCAACAAATATGTGCACACTGCTTTTCGCATTATTTGATCCCTTATTTAGGAGGGGTGTGGAGAGGGAGTGGGGAGAGACAGGGAGAAGGGGAAGTGCTGAGATTAGGAGTTGCAAAGATTAAGGGGAAAAAAAAAAACAACCAACAAAAACCAGCCAGGCTTTTCCACCAACCGCCCCGCTTCCCTCCCCCCCCGTGCATTTGGGCGAAGTGGTAAAAACCTTCCTTACGTACTCCGTAATGATTGGCAGGGCTGACAGTGATTGGCAGGGGCTGCCATGGCAACGCCACAACGACACTCAGAAGACCAATAGAAAAGCGAAACAAAATGTTTCAGCGCTGCACTCACTGTGGATTTAGGGGAGATATTATGAGGCTGTTGTCATTAGGGCGATTGCTGTTGAATCACTGAATCCCGACTCGGCGGCGGCGCGGGGCCGGGTGTGTGTGAGTGCGTGCGTGTGTGTGTGCGCGTGAGTGCGTGTGCGTGTGCCCGCGTGTGCGTGTGAGTGTGTGTGCCCCCGTGCCTCTATGTGGCTGTGTGTGCGTGTGCGGGTGTGGATGCGTGCGCGGTGCGTGTGCCCTTTCCTCCCTTCTTCCTCCCTTTCTTTCTTTTCTCCTTGATTTATCTCCCCCTCTCCCCGGTCATCCCATGGTGTTCAGGTCCCCGCTAGAGCTTTATCCCACCCATTTCTTCTTGCCAA
>NW_010257601.1:0-11417 GCF_000690775.1 Eurypyga helias
CCAACCCATCCTATGATTTTATGATGATTCTATGTTTCTATGTCTGATACATATCATAAAACAGGGGGAAAAAAAAAAGACAGATAACAATACCAAACCATGATAATCTCATATCCCCAAACCTTCCAAAACCAGACCTTTAAAAAGTAGCTACTAGATAATAATGAAAGTTACTCAAACTGTCGAAAGTTTTCTCTTGTGACTTCACAGCATCTTCATTACGGGTGCTCAAACACACACACATAGTCTTACATAGTCTTTCTTCCATCTGAACATAAAGGTTGGATGTGCCTCAACTAAAAGAGGAGAAAAACAAACAAAAAGTGAAACAACGGAAAGAAGAAGATCAGGATTTATGAGGTTCAGGGTTTAGGCCCTGACACTTCTGAAACTACAGAGTAAGAGTTTGATCTAACATAATTCAGAGCGCTTTTTTTCAGTAAGTCCTGTTGCAGCTGTGGCATCTTTATCCACAAGAGATCATGTTCAGAGATTGTATAAGAAAACCCAAACCTTTCTCACATAAATTGTTGGCTTTCTTAGGAAGACATCTTGGCTTTAACCTGAATTCTTAGGGCAGACAGATTTTATATTTTCACTGAAAGTATCTGCAAGCTTTGTGAAGAAAACCCAGTATAAAAGCAGAATTAGAGCTGTTCTTTTAAGTCCAGTCAAATCTGAATTTAACCCTTTTGGAAGATATCAGGTTGAGTCAAGTCACATTTTAAAAATATTAAAATACCCATCAATTTGCAAACATATTCAATATTTTCTGTGTTACACAGACAAGGACCTCCTGCCCTTTCACCTGTCAGATATAACAACTGGAAGTCTATAGAATCATTTACAATAAAGCCAGCCTGATTACAGCTGAGTCATCTGGATCTCATATCTTGGTTTATGGAAAATAAATTCTTAATAAGAATAAAAACCCCAGCATTAGAAAACCAGGCATACTAACACTCATTCACCAAGAAGAGAAAGCTGCATTCAGTCTTAGAATAATATTCTCTCCACTTTTCAGATAAATTAAAACAAGCTAAGGTTTCAATTCTTGCAAATGAAGCAATTTCAGTACATTTGCTACTTTGAAACTGATCCACAATTAAAACCGCAAATGTAGATCTTAATAGCAATTACTAACTTCGAAGCTCATTAAGATACCAGATATGTACCGTATTCCCACAGTAATTCCTTTCTGCAACATCTACATTTTAATGAAAACTTGTTTTGCAAGATGCAGAATTGTAGATGAAGTAGTTCTCTACTCCAGTTCAGAAAATCTCTACCTCTGGTTTTCAGATCATTAGAGAGACGCAACAGCCAAACTAATGACCAGTTATCAACATACACTCATCTACTTCCGCCTCCTCCATCTGGAGACCAATTGCACTGGGTTTAGCTTTAAGCTCTGACTACAGCACTACAAAATATGCAACATTAGAAAGACCACAAATCACTAACAATAGCCAAAGGATAGTCTACAGAACTATTTCCTCTTAAGTAAAGGTATTGGAAGGATTAGAAGCCAACTAATCTTGGCACACAATGCTGCAGTATATGAGATTTGCCTATTAGCTTTAGTCTAAAAGAACAGAAAATCCTTATCTTCAGAAAGTGAGAGTTATGTAATTTGACACTACACTGAGTTTATAGTTCTCATTCTCCCTTCCTAAATCTGCAATATGATTGTCCACAGTTCTAACACTTGTGGGGAAGATACAGTGGTAGAGATGAAGCTCTATATCTACGAACACTGCTGTCAAAACTTGAGTGCCTAATGTTAGTGTCTCATCTTCACTTAAGAAGTTAGAGCTAAAGCTATGTTTACATCTCATTTGAGTAGTCAAGCTTTAGATTTCATTCTTAGCCATTTGGAGTGTAAGGAAACAAATTAAAACCTACTGGTCATAAGAGTATACTAATTTATAATACTTTAAACAGAAACTACTGCTACAGATAACTAATACCATCACAGATACCCTTAAATTATTTGATCCTATTAGTTTGTCACATCAACTCCTACAGAATATTAGCAAACTAAATGTTGAACAAATACAAAATAAAGTAAAATAAAAGGGGGGGGGGAAGTAAAAAGTCTTAAGACCTGTAGTTTTCAAAATACAACCACATAACCACAATTTTTCTGACTTCCTAAAAGAAAACATGAGCTCACATAGAAGAATGAGTATTGACACTCCATTCTACACATCAAAAGGAAGCCTTAAGCAAGGATCTCTCATCAGCATTCTCCAAATGCCAAGCAGCATAATCCAGTCACTGTTACATGACATCCCTAGATTTCTCTTAAAAATACAGGGATTGTCAAGACGTGCTTTGAAGCTTAATTTGCATGTAACGACATCTTCTGAGAGCCTTCTTTACTTTGACAGAAACAATATCAAAATCACTCTTAAGACCGTGTTGTCACAATCTTCGTGAAATTTTGAGCCAGATGAACATTTTAAAAGGAGGATATTTTAGTCCTCCTGAAGTCTAAATCTGACTTGAAAGCCAGGAAACTCATCTTCCTGTGTTTCTACTTTTGGCAGAGCTTAGGTTGGAGCAGTGAACTGGTAGGATAGACAAGTATGTATGCACACGTGTGTGTTGAGGGGGAAGCAAGAGGGACAGAACCTCTACCTGAAGCCGAAAAAAAAAATTAAAGCTCATCTTTCATATAGGTAAAGCTTGGCATATCTTCACAGCCTGGGAACTCAATATGAATGCTTTCATACACAGTCAACAGGTTGTATTACAATGATTCAGCGGGATAAAAAGTACTGAAAAATTACCTACTAATGCAGGAGGAAATAAAAGTAATACCAAATTCAGTCAAAAAAAATGCAGGATAGTTTTAGGGTAATCTATAAACAGGTGGATTGTAAATTACCAAGCTGATACAGCACCCTGGCTATTGTTAGAGAAAGTGACAGGAAATTACTGGCCAGGACTTCAGCTTTGACGACTCATCAGCAAGACGTGACCTAGACAAGCACTGTACCTACTGATTGCAAAGAGAGTTCATCAGTGACTAAGAGGAAAAGGAGAAAAAAAAAGTCATGGACTTGAATCATCTTCCAGCTCCTGTGTCCACAATGACAAAGAGAAATAACCTTGAGGAAAGGGTTCCATGGCAAAGCAACATGCTTCTCCAAGCAATTCTATAATAGTAGGTGAACACCGAATTTTGCATATATTTGTTCCCCTCTACAAATATTGTGTGAAATAGCACACAACTTAGAGCAAGGCAGTTCTACCCCGCTAAATAATATGGGAAAAATAAGCACGGGCAGAAGTTTCTCCACCCTGTTCTGTGTCCAACAACAGAGTGAGAATCAGGGCTTCTGAGTGTCAGCTGGCGTGCATCACTTCCTAACTCCAGCGCCTACCTTGGGAAGCTAGAGTGCTGCGGAGAAACATGGTACACATGAGCCAAGAAAGCACATTAAAACCAGCAAAGATAATTACTAAAGGAAGGAGCTATTTAATCACAGAGCAATTTGTTGGCAGTCAGCTTGGAACTGGAAAAGCAAACACCTCCTCCAGGGTACGAGTCAGAAGTGGTGCAGGCTGAGAAATGCACAAAGCAAGAAGCCAGGATGCCTGGAAAGCATGCAGAGATTCAAAACATGCATCTTCCCTTGCGAGACGAGTATCAGCAGGCCTCTCAGAAGTGGTTTCACAGAGTTCTGCTCTGAGGCAGCTGGTAGCACTAGCCCCCTGAAGGAGAGAGGCAAGGTGAGTACCAGCCCACAGCAACCCTTTGCTCCCGCTGATCCCCGCGGCTGCCTTTAGGAAGGAGGGGCGCTTGCAATCACACTGCGACTCTTCTCCAAATCACCTGCTGTTGTGTCACTCTCCAGATTTCTTTCCCTTCAGTCGGTACAAACTAACTTCAGCCCACAGTTTGGTCAACATGAAACACAGGAGTGAAATAACACAGCCTGGTTTAGAAGGCGTCTAATAAAAGGCAGCTCTCCATCAGTCAGTTGGATACACACCTCAGATCAGAATAAGAAATGCAGCTAAAAGCAGAACAAACTCCAAAGATTCACCCAATTCCTGACTGGAACTCTGTGCTTGAAACAAGATAAAAGCAGAACCAGTAATGAGACATGCAAGCCTTTTCTGGTATTTATAGTTTGGAAACGTGGTTTGGGATGATAGATGATGGACAAAACTGAGAATTCTTTATCTTTTCAGTGAAAGAACATGTTTTCATGCATTCCTCCCATGATTTTAATACAGGGCTCTTTTGTTTTTAATAGCCTTATTATCTCATTTTGAAAGTTTTAAACTCTCTAGAACATATTCCTAAGGTTACTTCATTGTATTGCATTTAACAGAACTTTAATATTTAACACTTCTGGAAAACGTGATTCTCTCAGACCAAACTATTTTTTCATTAATAATGACAAAGCAATTCCGTGACACATGTGACTTGTCATTGCACTATTACTGCATTTAACTGGTGACCACACTGGACAGCAGTGTGCTTTTGCAGTACCTAACATAGGAAACAGAGGCTCCAAGAAGTTGTAGAATCACCACTCTTGGCGTTACTGAGAACTTAACCCCCCCCAAGGCCCTGAGCAACTTGATCCGAGTTACTCCTGCGGTGAGTGGGACTGTTCTTTAATAGGATGATCGCAAAAGGTTTCTTCCAACCTAAGTTCTTCTATGGTTCAATTCCCTAAGTGCTCCTGGGCAGGCATAAGAAGGCAATGGAAAGTATCGTACACACTTTACAAAGCACAAACATGAAAAATGCAAGGGAAAGTTACCTTATAAATACTTTGGTAAAAAGATAAAAAGGTTAGTTTGGTCTCAAACTACGCTAACAATTATTTTTGCCCCTAAAGTTTACTAAGAATTGATGTAGGTATACAAATAGCTTGCGAACAATAATTAGTAAAAAAGAAAAAGCTCACAATTACCCACCTATTATGAAAATTCACATTCTGCAACCTTCACTGCAAGTGTGATTCTGCCACCAAAAGTTTGTTCGCAACTTTAAGACTTTTTCCCTGCCATACTGTTACATAAAACCACTCCATAAATAACTTGCACCTCTGCACAAGCATTTGTTCTACCATGCATTTTCACAGTTTTTATGGGCAAAAGTGAAAATACAATTAGGAATAAATAATTAAGAGCGTGAAAAATCAGTGAGATAAATCACTACAGGCAAATTACTAAATACATTGTACAGAAATGTTAGCTGAGTTTCTTAACTTGCAATTATAAATTCATGCACATAATAATTCTGCATATTGAGCTTAGAAAGGAAATTTAAGTAAGAAAAATAGGATACCATGGGGAAAAAATAATGGACAAATTACTTCCTCACTGATTACTATGCATGTGGAAATAAAAGCATGATTATATTCCTCTAACATCACATGTATACAAAGCCATATATATGAATAAACACTGACTTAAGTGTTCTTTTAGTATGGAACATTAATATACACCTCCATGGCGCACTAATTATTATTGCAATCAAAATTAGATTTTTCAGCTCCCAGTGCGTTTCTCAACATCAAGAAAATGAGCATCACTAATTATTTTCCTTCACAGAGACCAGAAGAACCTTTCACTGATATCAGTAGAGCTTCTCCAAATATTAGGATAAGAAACCGTGAGTAGAGTTAAGGAACATCCTTCTGAGATTCATCTTGTCTAAGCAAAAAAAAAAAAAAAAACCTGAAAATCTCTGAAGTCTTCACTGTATCTTTCCCTTGAGGGGAGCAATAAACACTGTAGTCACAAAATCCCATGTATTTCAGCAGCTATTTTCTGTCCCTGTTCTAGATGGCTTCTTAAGGCATGTGAAACCAGAGACAGCATCCCCTTGGTAGGTACCACAGCATCGCCCTTAAGTTAGTAATTCTGTGCCTGTTAGCTGGCAATTTCAACACAGTCCCTACTTGAATCCAAATGCAAGAAGTGGATTTACACTCTTAAGCACAGATAGTGCAGAAATCTATCAAAGTGTACCTAATTTATGGCCCAGAGCAATTTTTTGCCTGCAAGAGTCAAGGCACCACCGCCCTCTGACAGAGCTCTTTCCCATGGCATCATCCCACTATCTCTTTACCTATTCACTCACACACCAAGGCGTATGTTGTCACACCGTTCCCTCCATTATTTTTGATAGCAGAAACAGAACTTCATTACACCATCTATATTAAACTGGGAAAGCACATTCAAGTGGGTGCTAGGAGAGTGGCTCCTCGTCACAGAGAAGAAAACAATTGCACAGTTTTATTTCCCTCAGACTGCTAAACTCCAGTATCCCATGAAACAACTCTCAGAGGCTTTGTGAGAAATATTCTACAGGAAATCCAATCAGCCAGTGTTCCTTCCTACTGAAAACATCTTAGACTAGTATGCAACACATCATAAATGAGTGAGCTCTCCTACCAGGTCCATAGGATTAACTACATGTTTATTTCTGAATATATCATTCAGAAAAATATGTGTGTGTGTCTGTCATATATCCTGTACACATACACACACTCATTATATGCTGAGCTTCCTGAGGTAAGGACTAGCTTGCAATATTCAAGGTGGCAAGCCTTTCAGAAACGCCTTCATGAAGAAAAGCAGGGAGGTGGAGGAAGCAATTGCATGGTCCTTCTCATCCCTAAAACTCAATCTCATTTCAGAAAACAATTCTGTTTCTCTTACTGAATTCAATCAACAAAACTGAATCAAAGTTTCACCTCCTCCAAGTCCCTTCAGGAACTAAAATCATTTCCTTTCCTCTTACTACTGACTCCCTGCCAATGAAAACCAATTGGCTTTTCCTCTGTCCCCAACCTTCCTTCGATACAGAGAAAGGCAAAAAATGATAGAGTTTCCCTTATCTTAAAGATAAAGATCTTCCTTTTTCCTTAGCAAAACACAGTTACCAAACCTCAATAACTTCCCTAAACATTTAAAACCTACTTAATTTTTCTTTATCAAAAGTCCTTTCTCAGACTTACACATTCCCCCAGATGCATTTCTAAGGCATAAAGTATTTTCTAGCATAAGAAACAGATCTAAATTAATTGTAAAAAAACAACATGGGCACCAGATGGTGGCCTATGAGCACTTTCATATGGTCTTATTGGTGGTTTAATAGCTAGAAGGAGCTCTGTGTTTCACAGACTGCAAAAGCACTCGCGTGTCTGTGGTTGTGGCAGAACAACCCTCACCTTTCTGCTCCAACAAAAAAGATGTCTCCTTCAGACAGATCTAATTAGAACACAGCAGAACCCTTTCACTGTCTAGCATATATTCATCCAGAGAGACAAGTAAGTGGGCCACCAGCAATCAGCAAGTATTGTTAAAATTCATGGAGAATTACCTACTTTTTATTAAGTGTTACCGTCAGGAGGCAAGAATCTAAAACATATTTATGTTACCAATTATGCTAATGCAAAGCCAACATTCTGCTGATGTGCATCAGAAATAAAGAAATACCATCAGAAACAGCATTCTGAAGCCAAGTACAGAATTTCTGGAAATATGTTTCCAGCTGAGCCAACTGTTAGAAACTCAAAAGCAGAGATTTAAATGATTTTCTGCCAGTATGCTGGAATGGTTTATACCAGAAGCATAATTAAGAATAATCTATTCATATGGGTGAGGGAACACTAGCAAGTACAAACAAACAAACAAAACTCCTCACCAAAACACCTCCCCTCCTCCCCCAGTTGTTTGCGTTCTTTACAAAAACTTAAAAAAATAAACTGAATAGTCAGAGATTTACAAAAAATAAATGTTGATGTAATTTTAGTTTTCTCCTTTTGGAAACTTCCACAATGTTTTTGCATTTTGTAAACTGATTTTTCTCATATCTTCTGGCTCAGGCTGGAGGGAAAAAGAAAAAAAAAATCTCTATTGCAGAAAACAGAACACAACTGTGTGTGTATCTATGCAACTATGTATGGGAAAACGGAAGTATTTTCATTAGGAAATGTTGACTTTAATTGTGTAGAAAACTGAATTTGGGTTAATTTATTTGTAATTAATTATAGATGTCATCTTATAGTTTTGGATGTTGTTCCTTAACAACAGAAAAGATAAAGGGTCTGGAAGCAAGATTATTTACTTTTGCACCAGGGTCAGTCCCTACACTTTATATCCCTAAGCATTCCAAGTGGCAAAGTTCAGAATGAGCTGAAAGACACCAAAAAAAAGCTAATGACAATGAAATTGTGTTCAATCATCCCAAGCTGGCTTGTTCAGTGACTTGTCAAGAGATCGTCATGATTTGTAAGCTAACAGTGTTTCCTGGCTCACAGCTACCCCCAAACTACAGAAACATTCAAAGCACTGTTTGAAATAGTGAGTTCATGATGAAAGTATGTTTTTGAACACCATATTTTAATACTTAACCACATAAATAAGATAATCAACTGCACACACACAAATTAAGTGTTTTTCAGCTTTTTCTTTCTCTACACCTGACCTAAATTTACTAAAACTTCTTTGCTTTCCAAGGTAGAATAAACATATTGCCCTTACACCAAGAAAAATATCTGTATTAACAAAGTTATTCTTTCACATTTCTTTTTACACCTAGAATGTAGTGGTCTTTGTGGAGGTCAATTCAGCATTTTACCAGAAATTTTTAATTTATTAATTTTCACCAAACATTCATTCACCATTTCCAATATAACATAATCTACTAAAGCTGACTTGTGGGCTTCAGCTTATCATAGCCTGTTAAAGAAAATTGATCAAGTGCTCGTATAACAAACTTTTGACTTAAACATATATAATGGGATCAGTTTCCAAATGCCATAGTAGTATTACAAGAACTTTGCTTTTACTTAAAACTGAAAGTCCAACTTTTCTTACATGAATGTGATGAAGACAAACTATAATGAAGGTCTGCAAAACTGCCTCTGAATTAGTTTAACATAATTTGAGTAGTATAACTTTATTCCAATAGTAAAAGTTAATCTTTTCATATTTAAATTTAATAGCATTAATACCATTAAGGGCATTTGCAATGACACTCCCTCCACCTTATTCATACAGTTAAAAAGTATAAGTTGGATAGGACAGCAAAAAGAGAGGAAATAATAACAACATAACTACTGATAAAAGAATATACAAAACCAAGTGATACACAACACAACTTCTCACCACCCAGTGATTGGTAGCCCATCCCCAAGCAGTGATCTCCCCTGGCAAACTCCCCTCAGTTTGTAATGCTGAGCATGATGTTTGATGGCATGAAATGTCCCGTTGGTCAGTTTGGATCAGCTGTCTGGGCTGTGTCTCCTCCCACCCCCTTGTAGAAAAGGGGCAGTATGAGAAACTGAAAAAGACCTTGGCTTGATGTAAACATTGCTTGGCAACAACTAAACCATCAGTGTTATCAATATTCTTTGCACAAATCCAAAGCATAGCCTCATACTAGCTACTATAAAGAAAGTTAACTATTTCAGCCAAAACCAACACATTTTCCTTTCACCCCAACCGTACAAAGTGTAGAAAGCAAATAAGATAACACATTTCCAGTGTGACTTGCAAAAAGCTGGTATTGAGAGACTGGGGTGTAATACCTCAGTTTATCTCTGTTCAGTTAACATCTGCGCTACACTGGGTGATGGATGACCAAGTACAGGGAATTGGCAGATTTTTCTGCAAGTCTTCCTACTAGATGTTTACACATAAACTTTGCCCTTCAGCACAGTGCTTCCTCCCCTATTCCAGAACCCAAAGAGCTTTAAAATATCAACAAATCAACAATCCCTTTCATCTTTTTTCCAACACACCCCCACCCCCACCCCTCCCTGCCGGGTTATGGCTCACACATATTCAACCCTTGTGACACAATATAGACCTTTTGAGGACTAGAAGCCTATTTCTTATCTAGTTTGTTTTATCTTTACTGCTCAGTTTCTCTAACAATTTCATTTTATCCTGTTCCAGAATAAATCATCGACTGTAAGCAAAAAGGAACACTGAACATATTTATAAAACAGAATTCATTTCCTTCTTTATCATGAGAAGTGCCTGTCAGAATTTACAACACAAAAATCAAACAATTTCACAGCCACAACAGCCAAGTTCTCAAGTGTTTTCTGAGGACGACTATTTTGAGATTTCTAGGGAAATTTTACCACACCACAGACCTTTAAGACTGTAAGTGTAATTTCTCACAATATTCTTAGGAACTTTAAACTTTCTGATGCGACTGTGCTTGACCTACAGCCAAAAAACTGACTATCCAAACGGACAGGGAGGATAATGACCTACACTTGAAAGAACATTTTCCCAGGTCTACCTAGCATGTTGAAATCATAACAAGAATTCTGTATTTCCATCCCAGTGGTCTGTTCCTCAAAACTTAGCACTCTAAGACTACCCAAAAGATCTTCATTATAGCCTGATTAGCAAAGAGAACAGCCTTAATTCTAACTATCTTTTCTATTTTATGCCCCAGCATCCATAACTTAACAGAGGCTGCACAAATGTGGCTGAAACTTGTCTCCGGCTTCAGCTGTGCAAATGCCTGGCATGTTTATTAGATGACATATTACACCTCAGCTTTTGCTACGCAGAAGATGTTTGTTTTGAGACCAGGGGACACAGGCTTAATTATCCAGTCCCAGAATGGCAACTCAGTATTTCTACTGTAGGCACGCCGTTTCACGTTTGTCGTGCTCAGCCAGGAATAGCCACAGTTTGAATCCCTGGATTCTTTTGAAGCCAAGGATATGTTTCGTTTCTTCACATCTAAAGCACACTCACACAGACATGTAGAATGAGCAATGGCTTTTAGATATAGCTGCCTTTTTTTTTTTTTCTCTAATGCTTTATTCTATGATAAAATGCTAAAATACACAGAGTAAAATTTAGTTTTGCCTAACTAATGGAATTAAGTCACATAATAGTCAGGGTTGGAAAGGACCTCTGGAGATCATCTAGTCCAAACCCCCTGCCAAGGCAGGCTCATCTAAAGCCAATGGCACAGGAACGCATCCGGATGGGTTTGGGATATCTCCAGGGAAGGAGACTCCACAACCTCTCTGGACAGCCTGTTCCAACGCTCTGTCATCCTCACCGTAAAGAGATTTTTCCTCAAGCACAGGTGGAACTTCCTGTGCTCCAGTTTGTGCCCACTACCCCTTGTCCTGTTGCTGGGCGGCACCACCACCTCTACCCAAGTATTTCAAACAATCAGAGACTAATATTTTCCCAACAAAGCAAGCAGAAACATTTCTACCCTTAGAAGAGAGTCACATCTAGGTCCTTAGCTTCAGAGGGACTGGATTACGTGAGAGCTGATGCCGTTCAGGAAGCAACCATATTGCAAAGGGAACTTATCTCCACCATGGCGCAGAGCTGATTTTGTTAACAATGTTTCCCTAAAGCAGAAGGGGGTTTAGGGGTATGGGAGGGGG
>NW_010257602.1:0-4949 GCF_000690775.1 Eurypyga helias
GGGGGTGGCACTGGGTGGGCTTTACAGTCCCTCCCCACCCAGACCAATCTGTGATTCTGTGACTATTAGGTGGGTACAGAAAACATCAGACCAGGTCTCAACCCGAAATATCGTAAGAGAAATTTCAAGTTACGCTTGCCTGCCGTGCGTTACGCCTCCACGTGTGCTGGTTTGCAGGGTGAAGTTTAGACAAGCCCTTCTGGAAAAACGGCAGCTGAAGAGAAAGGAACTGGCCCTTCAAGAAGCACGGGAAGCAGAGGAAAAAGAGAAACGCCTGGAAGCGCTCCGACAGCAGGTGGGTTTGTTTCCTGCCCGTCGTGTTTCATGTGCAGGGAGGGTGCAGACGCGCACTCTCCTTCACGTGGAAGGTGAACAGAAGGATGACCCAAAGCAGATGAATGATGAAGTTAAAGAGCACCTTGGCAGTAATTCTGCCCTGGGTACACGGGGCGTTACGATGCGGAATGGCCCCAGATACTTTTTTTGAGGTTGGAAGTGATGTCTGTTTTTCTTTGACTTTTGGGGTTGTTTTAATAATCTTAAGTCTGCCTTGAGTCTTAGGGCAGGTGTCTGAGTAGTTTAAATTATTTTTAAATTCTGGAAACTTTTCTTCAGAGGGACAAATTTCCCTTTCTGTGAAACTGCTGCGCATTGTTTTCAAAAGGACATCCCAGAAAATGCTGCAAATGTTTGTCGCAGCAAATGTAATGATGGCTTTTTTCCACTGCTGACATTTGAGGGAGTCGTTTTACCTTCACTCGCACTTGTGTATCTCCTCCCCTTGGCTTTTCCTCTAGAGACAGAAGGAAAAATCCAGAGTTCCCATCCTTTACGCTCCAGAACTGCAGCCTAAATGCGCAGCTGCAGAAAAACAAGGGGGTTGGAAAGGTGCTCCCCAGACCCTGTTGATTTTGGCCAGTTTGAACCGCACTAGCGCAGCAGCTTTGGCCCCGGGACTGCCCGCGGTTGAAAATACGGGGTTGGGTGCAGCCCTGACCATCAGCACGGCCTTTGGCCTCAGGGTGAGCCGCCCTGGCACAGTCACGCTCTTTCCTAGACCCTCGGGGGCTGCTTGCGGCCGCGTGCGCGCTTTCAGGTCAGCGCTGGGGTGCAGAGTGAAGAGGAAAGAAAACTAACCCAGCTCCAGCACCCCAGGCCGTCTTCGTGGGAGCGCTGAGCGCAGCAGGAGGAAACAACCCCGGGGGTCCTTGGGCTCCTCCTTCAGTCATTTTTGAAACTGTTGAACTCGCGCTAGTTTCCAGTCCGTAGTGCTTTATTTTTAAGCATGGGATTGCATTAGGTGGTTTGCAGTACTGACGCTGTTAATTCAGGTTGTCAGTGCGTTGCCAGCGGCAGCTCCCGCATCCCTGCGAAGCTGGCGTTGGCTGGCGTTGCGCTGGCTGGGGACGGGGCTGCTTGGCAGTCATGGGCTGCTCATCTCTGACTGCCCCGGTTCTCTCACCCGAGTAGATGTGTCCCGAATGGCCTTTGACCAGGGTGGGGCAGTGGCTGGCTCCTTAGATTTGTCTAACGATGTTGGTTCTGTGTTTCACGCTGATTAGATACTGCTTGGTAAAATATGCCCCGCCCCTGGGTGTGGGAAAACCCTTCGGTAGAGCCATCCCGGCCATGTGTTTTGGCAGCCTGTAACTACAAAGGTGACGGTTTATTAGAGGAGAGAAAAAGGAAACCAAAAAAGGACCACATGCCGCTGCGGGTGTGAGGATCCGCGCTGTGCGCCGTCGGGACCTGCGGCTCGCCGGTAGCCTACAGCTTCGCGTGAGCCCGTTTCCTACCAGGGCGTGACAAGGTGGCAGCTTCAGCTCTGTCTTCATGGAATGCTGCTCAGCTTTCGAAGGTGACGGTTTATTAGAGGAGAGAAAAAGGAAACCAAAAAAGGACCACATGCCGCTGCGGGTGTGAGGATCCGCGCTGTGCGCCGTCGGGACCTGCGGCTCGCCGGTAGCCTACAGCTTCGCGTGAGCCCGTTTCCTACCAGGGCGTGACAAGGTGGCAGCTTCAGCTCTGTCTTCATGGAATGCTGCTCAGCTTTCGAGTTCGTGTTCCACAGGCTGCCAACCGGCAGCCACGTGTGTGTGGAATCCCCCCAGCCGCATCGTCTCCATCGGGAAACAGGAAAAAGATCTCCCTGACCGTTATTCTGTCAAAGGGGTTTCACTCTGCGTTCGAGGTTTAAGCTTCCAGCTTTTTGCATGGATAGAGGGTGGCTTAAGGCAGCTTCTGTAATTCTTGAACGAGGCGGATGATCGTGTTCTCAAAGGATGTGTCACTGACAGTGACCTTCTCCCACCTGGAGTCTGCACAGCTAGAGCGATCGCCGTTTCCGTGCCGTGTGTTCCAGGTTGCCGTTGTGGCCAAGCTGGACCCAGCCAGAGCGGCGGCTGACACGGTGGCATCTAAAGCTCGGGTGGGCATCGGCACCAAAGAAGAGTTTGATCTGCAAAAGCCGCTGTTCAAGTTGTACACGTTCAGTGAGCAGCAGGTGGGTGTCTGCGGGCTGGGGAGTTTGTGGGTGCACGTGCCTCCGAATGGCGGGGTGGGACAGGGGTGTTACCAGTGCGCCCCAGCTCGCAGCACTGAACACTCCGGTACAGCATGGGACGTGTGTACGAACGAAAACGTGAGGAGTAGCGGGAGGGGCGATGTCTCTGACCCGGCGTGGCTGCTGGAGGGGCGCAGGACGGGGCCACAGAGGCCCACTCGGGCCCAGCGTTGGGGGACAGCCCGGACAGCATCTCCCTTTGCTGGAGAGGGTCATGCCAAAGGGACCATTGGGCAGTTCCTGCCTTCGGTAGCTGTTTTGGCTGATCCGTTTGCTACTTCCTCATTGCGAAACCCACCCCTTTCCCAGTTGCATGCATTTATTCAGGAGCACCTCCTTTCTCAGCCGCTCCAGCTCGTGTTGTGCGGGGTATGCGCAGAGAAGGGTTCTCCTGGCTGCGCACGAGAGCTGTGTCGCGGGGAACCTGACTGTGGGGTGTCCGTGCCTCTGGGGAGGGTGTGCACAGCACCGGTGTCTTCGCAAGCGGGAGGCGAGTGCCTCGGCCCTCCGCATGGTTGTGGGGCTGACGAGCAGCCGGGCTGTGGTTGGGGTGTCGTGTGAGGATGTGGTAGGCAGGGGCTAACGCAGAGGCCAGTGAGGTGTAAATGCAGCAGGAACCTGGGGTAGCTGTTCCTGTTTCCGGGTGACTCGGGTGGCTGAGCAGAGTTTCAAATGGAATTAAGCAACAGGGGGAGATTTTTTTTGTTCCCTTACTGTTCCCCATCTGCTCAGTCTAAGCATTTGAAATAATTCCCACTCTGGAATTGGAAAACTCTTTACAGAAAGAGAAGCGCTACGATTTTATTGTGTGGCATAAAAGCTTTCCAAAACACGGAATAAGCTGAAATCTAATGATGTCCATCACTAAGCTTGTCCAGCACTTCCCATTTTGAGGCATTTTAAAGCTGCTGGTTCGGTAACGGAGACATGGTACCAGAGGTGTGGGTTTTGTTTGGCTATTACCACTTACCCAAATCCGGCTGCTGCATCAGGTCCTGAAAAGCCTCAGCTTAAAAATGCTCCGACTGTGTGTTTGGGGCTGATACCTGAATTCTCAGGGCATTCCTCCTCTTCTGACTCCAGCCGGGTTCGGTGCTGCGCGGGCCGCCGTACCCGACTCCTGCACGTCAGCCTGCTCCATCCCAGAGCCGCAGTGCTCCTGGGTCGCGCTGCCCGGCCTTGGTTTCCCAGCAGCTCTGGGCGCTGTGGGAGGTGGCCGCAGCTGAAGGCAAAGCCTTTCCAAGCTTTTGAGGTGTGTGCACCCACAGAAGCTGCAGGATACCCTGGGTGCAGGAGGAAGGTGGGGGGCCGTTTCTGATATCGGTGCTGTGTTCTATCTTAACAGATCATTTCCGACCCTAGACTTCGTGTTGAGCTGGCTCTTCGAGAGGCCGGACTTCACAAAACACTTTATGCAAAAGAGATTTTGCCCAGAATCCCTCCATCGAAGCTCCCAAGGAGAGATATGGAATCTACAGCTTTTAAAAGGGAGAGCACGTCTCATCTCTGGAGTGGGGAAGCCTTAATGGGCCTTGGCTGGTGACGTGAGAACTTGAATAAATTTCCCTTTGTGTCCAGAACGCCTCAGCTCGGGGTGTGCATCGTGCGAGGGGCCGAGTGCCCGTCTGGCGCGGTGCTGCAGCCCCTCGCGCTGCTCTGGCCCGGGGGGTGTCGGCGGCTGCGGTACCATCTCCCCGTCCCTGCAGTGGGACTCTGCACAGCTGCTGCACCGTGCTCGAGCGGCGACGCAGGTTTTAACTGAGTGTAAATCCAAAGTGGCTTTGCAGGGTAGTCACTTTGCATTATGACCCGCACATACGTCCCACAAAACTTTCCTTCCAGGTTGCTGGGGAATTTGGTTCTTCCAATGATGAAATCTTCACTGTCATGAATGTTTCGGTTATTCCGTGGTTATTACAAGAAGGAGCGACGTGTGTCTGTGGTTAGGCACCGGTTTGCTGCATCACTTACTGCAAACCAGTCACGCGGCTCCCTGCTGCGGGTCGGTCCGTCGGTGTGGATACGCATTAGAGAGAACGTGTCAGGCCTGGGCTCGTCACCGTGGAGCTGGAATGACTGAAGATGGTTCTGCTAAATGAAAGGGAAACCGGTGTTTCATTCTGCAACGGGTGATGGTTTCCAGCCTCACGTGAGTGTAAGTGTGTGTGAACAACTTACAACGAGCACTTTGACCAAGAATTCCTAAGGAGGAGTATCGGGAAGGTCTGAGCGTCCACAGTTGTGTGTCTGGGTACAGGAACCTCATTAATGTACGTGGCAGAGGATCAGGTGCGCTCGGTGCTGTGTGAAACAGGCGGTAACTCCTCACCGCCGGAGGGAGAAATTGCGGACCAGGGCAGACGAGGGCCCTGTCTGTGGGCCCAGC
>NW_010257603.1:0-3270 GCF_000690775.1 Eurypyga helias
ATATATATATATATGTATTTAAATTATTGGAAGTTTTTCTTTCCCCCTGGTCTCAGCTCCTGGTGTCAGGGAGAGGGTTTTTCTCCTTGGGGTTTTGAATTTATTTCTGATTTCTGTCCTGGAAGCTGGCTGTGTCCATCCAAGGATGGTGAGATGCTGTATCATTTGTTCTATTTTTCTGTTCTTCCAACTACTTATTAGCAATAGCATTGTTAGTAACTCCATAAGTTTCATTTATATAATTAAATAGTTATTATCTCAACGTTTCATGAATCTTCCTTGTTTTCCTCTGATCTTTCTTCACTGGGAGTGTGTGTGGGGGTGTGGAGTCATAGTGCATCTGTTGGTGTTTAATTGCCAGATAAGGCTAAACCATGACATTGCCTAACAAGGTACATGGTGTGTTAGGGGAGGTTGGAAAAAAAAGTGTTTTGGAACTGGGGATTGTGGGAATGTGTAAGGTTAATCATGGGATACTTAGGTGAGGGTCCAAAGGCAGTAAAAGGACAGGACTGGGAGAACAAATGGAAAGATGATAAAAGGGGCTGGTGCGGTGTTGAGCATAGACCAGTCAGTCCTCATGCTTGTTTGTCTGCACCAGCCACTGTAGAATCTTCCGTTTCTTCTAATTAAACTCTATTTATGATGGCTTTCCTGATCAAAGACTTCCCATGGCCATGTGGGAGGGTTGAGCACCCACCCTGCTGCAGAGCTGGGACCACAGACAAGGGGCTGGGTACTGGCACCAGGAGACACTGGAGTATGTGTGCATGCATGTGTCATTCATAAACTTCAAGCAGGAGTAGCCAGCAGGTAGCTCAACAGGTCTGGGATCTAGTTACAGAGGAGACCATGGCTTTGGCAGAAAAGTGATGTAGAGACCAAGGCTGTGCAGGTCATATACTGAAGAGACCACAGGACAAAGCTGCTACCTGGGAACTTGTAAGCCCAAGTATCAGGTGCTGGAGAGACTGTAGGTCTCAGCAGACCCTGAAGAGAATTGTTTGTGTCTGTATATGTGTGACAAGAACAGATCCATACAGCAGCTGGAGTGGAGCTGCAGTCTTGGGGTTTCCTGTCATTTGTGTATGTGCACGTATTTACTGGAAACACTATTCCCAATGTGCACGTTTTTAATGTGAACTCATGGACAGCCTCACTGCTGGTTGGACCTGAGAAAACAGAGACAAAGCAGCCTCACAACTACCAGGGAAAAAAAAAAAAAAAAAAAAAAACCCAAAACCCCCCAAAAAAACCCCCAAACACCACAACCCCCCGAAAACATGAATTCAGTTGTTTAAGGGTTTTTTTTTTCCTTAACTTGGGAAAATTTGAAGATGGTTCCTTCCCTTTCTTAGGTATGCTTCAGTCACTCTTAGGTCTGTTGAAGTTGAGAAGCTGTGGAGAAAAAAGAAAAAGTTGGAAATCAAGTAGGGCATGCAAGATATGTGTCTCTGTCTTAGGGATATGACCTATAGGTAAAGAACAGAAGTAATTCTGTATATAAAAATAAATTAAAATAATTAAAATTTACAGATTTGGTATTTGACTCTGAAGACTGAATTACAGAACTTTACATAACTCAATTTGTATAGGAGGTAAAACAACAATTCTTTGCTGTATATTAATATTAGAGTTATTTAATGAGCATACTAATGAGTTAATGGAACTCAAGATGTAATCTTTTTCTTTACTAATAAAGAAATACCTAACTGGCATTTTTTTAGACTTCTTATGATTCTTAATATATTTTCAATCTAAATGACAGTTTCAAATAATGTACTATGAAGGCCCCTAAATAGAAAATACAGCAACCATCACCCATGCTCAATATCATATATCCATGTTTTGTGGGTATATTGTGCATTTTGAGCATTACCCATGCACAAATCTTATCAATTACTTATGTCATTGCATAGAAATCATACGACCAGTGGTATACAGAAGTAATATTTCAGGTGGACAACAGAATTCTAGAGATAATGAAAACATTCTCATTCTGCAGCTGAATTATGTTCACATTATAGTTATTTTTCCTTTCTAATTATCTCTTTGGAGCTCTGTGTCTTATATAAATCTGATTTAATATGGTACAGTTTGCAAAATATAAGTACTTATCCTCTTCATAAGCAGATTAAATTAAAGAGTTAGTCTGCAAGAAAGAAATAAGGAATGAGGAAAAAGCAGAAAGATACAACTTAACTAAATACTATTTTCAACCCTATGGCTTAGTCAGAAATGTTTAAGCAGAAAACATAGATCTTTAAACAACTATGTTATAAGATAATTTTAATTCCATAAATTATAATTCAATAAAAACCAAATGTTCAGAAGCATGTTAGAAATCTATTTTCACCATTCCTTAGTCATTTATCTTCACAAGAACTACGTGTATGCTTGGTCCCATCTCATAAATGAGTAGAAACATTCACACAGAACTCAGACACATTTATGCATCCATTAACATACAATGTAGTCATTATATCTGATATTTTCCTGTACATATTTACAATGTCATGTGTATTTACCCATTTTCAGTAAAAAAGATAATTTTGATACAAATGCATTCACTTTCTTTCTCTATTAAATTCTAAGATACATTTTCAAGACAGGTTTAGAGCTAGCAATAAAAGCAGCTCTTATGGTGGGTAGAAATCTATATTTTCCCCAAAATGTTGATTTGGTGAATGCCTTAAAGTTATGTTACAATAATATATATCTAAAGCAAGCATTCTTTATTATCATATTTATCCTTTGCATTATTCGAAGTCACATATTCTGCAATCATTTAAGAAGGAACATGTAACACATTTTCACTTCACAGGAACTATTGCTTTCTCCATAACGCAAGAAAATTGTATCTATCAGAGCTTCTGTTCAAATTCTAAAAAATATCCCAAGACACTGGGTTGTTCCAGTGTGATTCCTTATGAGATTAAAGATCTGTTTCTTCCGACCTTGAAGTTGTCCAATACCATACCTTGCTGAAGTTCTACCATGACTCTCAAGTGATTCCTACACTTTTCTTGCCTGCAGGATAAAGTTTGGAATCAATTGTGAGAACAAAACGGAAGTAGTTTATGCACCTGCACAAAAACCCATGAGTAAAATTGGGCATGATGATGGTTTTACTTTCTATACCTATTAGTTGGTTGGACCAATCCCCCAAGCTTCAGGGTTCTTTCTGGGTTGGGTACACCTCCAAGTGGAGGTGTGTTGTGGTTTAACCTTGGCCATTAATGAAATACCACACAGCTGCTCCCTCACCTC
>NW_010257604.1:0-4064 GCF_000690775.1 Eurypyga helias
AAACAAACAAAAAACCCAACAAAAATGTTCTTAGGAACATCATGGTAAAACTCTAGCCTCCACTGTTGAGGAGTTTTTATTGTACACCTTGAGGTGAATTAAACAAATGTTTGTGCTTAAATAAAAAAAAAAAAGAAAATAAAAGAAAATATAAGAATTTCTGAACAATGCATTGGAAAGAATCTTATGACCATAAGTGATTCTACAAGAAGCCTGCAAAGAGATGTCATGAGACAATACTCTTGCACCAGCACCAGTTCTGAGAGAGGTTGAATGGGGGACCTTAGTCCAGCCTTGGGTCTATTCCCCAGCCCAGCTCTGCTTCCCAAAGTTGGACCCTGAGCTTGGGCTCCTGAGTGTTCCCCTTCCAGGATGGCTAAAAGACAATGGTGAGGCTATTTCTTACCACCAAAAGAAACTTCACACAGTTCCAAGGACTCCTTGTGTCTCTATCTTCCCTGCTTCCAGCTAGTTTAGCCCCTTCTGCAGTTGGACTTGCCCTCCATGACATATCATTCCTTGGGCACAAATTACAACTGCTGAACAGTTACAATTTGAATTTCCCCTTCACCGTGTAAATGAACTGTAGAGTTTCCCCTCCACTGAATGAGGGGAATAAAACAGTTTATACGTTCTCAGGTGTTGGATACAAACTTTGGATGAGCATCTCATGAGCTATTGCCCTTGACAACACATCACCATGGAAGAAGCACTATGTGTGGCCTCTGCCTCCACTTTTTGTGTGCAAATGGGTGCAATATGCTGCAGTCAAGGGTGACACCATGGCTGACTAAAGGGAGAAGTCTCCACTCCCTCAGGGGAGTATGCAGGTAGTGACAGCAGTGCTCTCTTCCGCCAGACATGTATGGCCTCATGTGTACTGTTATACAGGTATGACAGCAGAAGTACCCATCTGATTCTCACTGCCAATAGCTACAAGTGTAGCTCTGTATACTGCTTAGCCTCAAATATAGCACCAAAAGCCCTGTTCACACTCCAGGAAAAGAGCATTTTTGAACAGAGATTTGAGACATGGTTATGTCTCAAAAAAAGGGACGTAATTTGGTAGAAACACTTTTTCCTTCATAAATTTGAGTATGGGCTTCACTCACAAATGTCTTGGCTCCAAAGAACATTCTTTCCTGCAACTCACCCAGCACTTGCTCTTACAACCAATCTGATGAAAAGTGAAAGTGTATGGGTACACCCAACTGATTTTCCTGTCACACTGAAATGATGACAGGGACAGCTCGTGTTTAATTCCAGGTCCTGGCCAATTTCAAAACACTGTTCTGAAGATGACACTCATAATGGAAATTCTGTAGTCATCAGGAAAAAAACCCAGAAAACCCCCCCAACCCACAACACCATTACCAATAGCTATCTGGAACAGTGCAAATCCCAGCAACTAGGGATTCAACTACAGTATCTGATGCCTTCCAATGTGACCTGCACTTGTGTTATACTCTCGTGGTGTGGGAATAAGCAGCTTCATCCTCCAACTTGCTGAGCATCTACTAAGATGTGCTGAGTATTTGGTATTTACTGACTTCTTTAAGAATATATGCTAACACACAGATCTATATAATGGATATCTGACCATGCAATAAGCATAGCGTAAGATTATTTCCATATCATGCAGCACTTCAAAGATGACAATTCTGATTTGCTTACTCTGTCCCTTCAGTTCTGTCTCATTTTGTACTGAAAAAATAATCTAGTAGTGTAAAGTTGATTTTTTCTCTGGGACAAGGGTAAATGGAATAATAATATTGTTAAAACCAACAAACAACTATAATTAACTTCAGTGTGGTTAGGTATTTGACTTTGGATCTCTCAGTCAACAATTTCTGCTAGAAGACAAGATTGAGTACGTATGGAGATCATTTTTAAAATATAATTACCCCTTTAGTAATGAGTAAATTGGTCTTTGATATGACAGTAAACACAATATTATGAATTATCTCTCTGGATAAAAGAATATTTTTTTTCCATGGTATGCACATTATAATTTCCTTCCTTTAAATTTAGCTTTCTGCTTTGTAATCCCTGTATTAAGGTTTTTTAACCTTTCTTAAAAGATGAGTCCTAAATTGATTTTTGGTCCTAGTTGTCCTCTTTGAAAGATTTTCCTTTTGTACATTTGCCTTGCATGTGTTGCAGCAAGTATCTCCTGATGCTCTGCTTTCTTCCTTCCTTCTCTATGAGTACACTTAAGTGCTGGTGTTCTGAAATATATTTCTATAATTACAAAATAGTGAAGGCTGTCTTTTCTTCTGACCTGAAAGCAGACAGCTCTTTATGTTGATAAGTCAGGCAAGCCATTGAAACTTAGTTAGCTTGAAACAGGAAGAAAACTTGCTTTGGGTTGGCCTTTGTTTGATATAAGGAAAGAATCAAGCAATCTTTATTACAATCATAATTAGATTCTTACAGGTGAAGTAATGTGCCAGACTGACTTTTTAAAATATTTGTTGCTTCTTTTTCCCCTGGAGAGAACCATAGCCCCACAGCAGTGTCTCTGCTTATCCTAAATAAATTTTAAGTGCTTTGCCTTCGACATCTGAGTGCCACTTTGAGAGTGATGATTATTTTTTTTTTTTTAAATATAAGTTTATTTTGGCTTAAATTGAAGAGAAAGAAAACTGTAACTTTTCAGCTGATTGTAGTTGTTATATCAGCAAACACCTGAACACTGTTTTTTTTTTACTGCAACCTGTTAAACAATCTTTAAAGAAAAAATGGAACTGTGGTAGAACTAATTCTAGTTTTATGTTATATTGCATGGCAACTATAAACAGGACTGTGTCAATGTTTATTGTCTGTTTTGTGGTGTATTTAAGTGCTTGTTAGCATTTCAGAATGTGTTGTATGTGTTCACAGTAACTGCTGATTTAGATAGATATAAAAGTGTAAGATATTGGAGGGATGCTTTTGTTATTTTTCCTTTATCCTACTAAAAAATAATCAGGTTGCCCCACAGTCTGATATCTTCATGTAGATGACACACAGTCCTTTCTGTGAGCAGAGAGAAGTGGGAGCTGCAGGAATGGTTTACCAGTGGTCAATGATCAGGGATCCCTGGGGCTCAGTTTCGGGTTGGCTCTCAGACCAGTAAAACACCAGCTGTGCCTTGGTAATGTCAAACTGGAGGAACTTCTGGCATTCTCTGTAGCAAATGGGGCTCTGATGTGACTGCTGCTTTGTCCTTGGCACCATGACTGTGGGTGTAAGCCACACAAGCCATTAGTGAGCCACTGCTACATCACACATGCAGGAGTGTTGCCACTGCTCCAGCAGACTGAGTGTAGGCATCACAGGAAGTTCCCACATGCTTACATACAGATGTAAGCTTCTTCTTAGACAATGGAAAAAATTATTATTCACTTCCAAGTATGCATCTTATCTGTTTCCAGGCTTCCTCCCCACCTCCCCCCCCTTCCATTGCTTTGTTATTTTCTTTTACTCTACCTGTTATCTCAAGTTTCAAAATTCCTTTCCAAACAGAGGAAGCTCAGGAGGAATTGCAAACTATTTCTAAGGACTTCTTTTCCTACAGGAAAATTTCATATAAATTTAATTACAGTGAGGAATATCCTCTTCTTTCTTGGTCAGATAGTCTCAGGCCAGTTCCTTTCCATTTGGCATCTGCACGGCTGTCATCCATTACTATAGTCATCCACTCCTATAGTCCACACTACCAAAATTTCTATTCTGTTTAGATGGATTCCTCACCAAATAAACCATCTCTTAGAGCACTCTACTTAGAGTGGTGTGGTCTGACTGTCGTCTCCAAGTGGATTTGGCAAGAATCAGTCTTGAGGTCACCAGTGAAAGCTGGTTACCACTTGTGGTCATAGGAGGATGTTGGTAAATATTGCAGGTGTATTTCTGAATTTCAGAAACAGTTCTAATGTTATCAAAAAGCTCTCAGGTTTCCTTCTAGTTATCTGATAGGCAAACCATAAGGAAAAAAAAAAAGGCAAACTATCCCTTTTTTTAGGTTATATCATTAAATTATGATTTTAGATTAAACAAGTTCTGACCTAGGTTCCAGGGAAAAT
>NW_010257605.1:0-9404 GCF_000690775.1 Eurypyga helias
AGGGCGAGGGGTGGAGGCGACGTCAGCGCGTGTGTGCGAGCGTGTGTGTGTCACTGTGTGCACACGCGTGTCACCGTGTGGGTGTCCGTGTTTCGCCATGTCCGTGACCCTCTGTGTGTGCCTGCATGTCATCCTGGGTGTGTGCATACATATGCGCGTCTCCGTGCGGCTGTGGGTATCGCACACGCATCATCGGGGCTGCGGGTGGGTGGCCGGGCAAGGCTGGGTGAATCATAGAATCACAGACTGGTTTGGGTTGGAAGGGACCTTAAAGAACATCCAGTTCCAACCCCCCTGCCATGGGCAGGGACACCTTCCACTAGACCAGGTTGCTCAGAGCCTCACCCAGCCTGGCCTTGGACACTTCCAGGGATGGGGCATCCACAGCTTCTCTGGGCAACCTGTTCCAGTGCCTCCCCACCCTCTCTGTGAAGAATTTCTTCCTGATATCTAATCTAAACCTCCCTGATTTCAATTTATACCCATTACCCCTTGTCCTGTCACTACAGGCTCTTGTAAAAAGTCCTCTCCCAGCTCCCTTGTAGCCCCTTCAGATACTGGAAAGCTGCAATGAGGTCTCCTCGGAGCCTCCTCTTCTCCAGGCTGAACAAGCCCAATTCTCGCAGCCTTTCATCATAGCAGAGGTGCTCCAGCCTCTGCTCATCTTCGTGGCCTCCTCTGGACTCGCTCCAAGTGGTCAATATCCTTCTGATATTGAGGGCTCCACAGCTGGATGCAGCACTCCAGGTGGGGTCTCACCAGAGCAGAGTACAGGGGCAGAATCACCTCCCTCGACCTGCTGGTCACACTTCTCTGGATACAGACCAGGAAGGGCCATTTGGGCCAAACCCCTCCCGCTCCCTGGGGCACGGTCTGTGCCATTGTGTCCATCTGTCCGTCATCTGCCCCCGTCCCGGATGGCAGCGCTTCACACCATGCTCTGTCCCAGTTTTTGGGGACACAGGCCAGCTGTAGCCCCACGGCAGGGCAGCGTGCATGGGACCACAGGGCTGGGGGGCAGCTCTGCTGCCAAGTAGCACCTTCCAGGTAGGGATGAAAGTGTCAGCAGAGAAGGGGGTTCGGGGAGGCTGGTGGCCGCCAGCCCTGCCTGCTCCTGCCAGCCTGCCCAATTTCCCTGCCCACTCCTGCCAGTCCTGCCCACTCCTGCCAGTCCTGCCTGCTCCTGCCAGTCCTGCGTGCTCCTGCCAGCCCTGCCCAGCACCTGCCAGCCCTGCCCAATTTCCCTGCCCACTCCTGCCAGTCCTGCCCACTACTGCCAGTCCTGACTGATCCTGCCAGCGGTGCCAGCCTTGCCTGCTCCTGCCAGTTGGCAGGCTAAGGGGCTGGAGGAGCAAGCCCAGCTGCGGATGCTGGGAATACCAACGCGGAGAAAGTTTGCTCTGGGCACGTTATGGGAAGAGGGAGGGAGAAGATGAGGGTGGGGAGAGGGGACAAGGCCTCGGGTGCTGCCTGGTGCTATGAAGTGCCTGGGAGTATTTGTAGTGCCAGGGCAACCCTCAGCCCCTCCAGACCATGGCAGGTGGGCTGGCAGGGCAGGCAGGCCAGCCTCGAGCTGCGGCCCTTCTCCATGCGATAAAGAGAAGCAGTTTTGGGGGGTGTCCATGTAGATGAACGCTGCCGTGACTGCTTTGAGCATGACTGCTTTGGGGATAGTGTTCTGCTGTTTTGTAGCCATCCACTGTGCCCCAGCTGGCCCCCAGGAGAGGAGAAAAACTAAGAACCAGGGCAAGGGTGAAGATGTTTCAGTGAGGGAGAGAGGGAAGCAGCAGTATCAGCTTTAAAAATAGCCATGCATGACCGGAGATTGACACCCTGTGACAGCACTGCTGGGACCCATGGAGCCGGAAGGGGAGACCCTAGTCACCACCTCCGTGGCTTTGCTCCCTTCACTGCAAAAGCTGAGGTTTGGCTTCCTGGGGCACCCAGAGCGAGTTACAACTGTGGGTCTGGCCCCATAACAGGCCCCCTGCTCAGAGGGTGCTGTTGTGCTGGACAGGGTGGCCACAGAAGAAATGTCCCCACTGTCTCGGCTGTGCTCGGGTCCTGTCTGCCACTGGGCTGCACTGGGAGCTGCACAGACCCAGTGACTGCACATCCCCAGCTGGGAGCTGTGTCCCCGTGCTCCCCAGCTCATTCATCAGACACCAGCGGAGATGCAGACCCTGGCAGGGTCAGCCGAGCAGCCTCAGACCAGGGTGAAGCTTTCCTGCTCACACTCATCCCCTTAGCAGCATCCATCAAAGCTCATTGCAGGGCTCAGAGGCAGGAAGGAGCCAGCCTGGCTCGGCCAGTTGCCATCCCTCAGCAGAGCTGCACGTGCACTTTGAACCACAAATAATGCCGGTTGGCTGGGCATTGGGATGGCGCGGGCCTTCCCACCGAGCGCGGTCCGCTCGCCCTTCCCCATCACTTGCAACCATGTGGCACAGCATTGTGCTGCAACTGCAGCCAGAACAGCGTGATGATCTCGCCCTGGGTCTGCATCCCAGCGCTCACCTCACATCGGGTCACTCGCCCCGTCTCCAACGCTGGCTGCAGCCCGCTGCAGAAGGTCGCAGGCAACTGTGTTCTGGGGAGTATCTGGGACAGTGGGTGCCTGCGGTGACATGCTGGAGCCTCGTGTCAGCCTGGGCTGAGCCACCCGTTCACACCCCTGCTCCAGCCCGGGTTTGATCCTCCCCAATTAGAGCTGCCTCAGCCCTCCTCCCCGTGACCTTCCCTATTGCCTCATGCAGTTCCTCTCTGTCCTGCTTTGAAGGAGGCTGAACCATTACATCAAAACAAAAGTCTTGCCAAAGAAAGTATTTACAGGCTCCTTGTGGCTCCTAGAACAGAGGACGGGAGATGTCGCAACAAGGCGACTTCAAGGTGACTCAGCCCACACCCGGTCAGGGAGCGTGCAGGAGACAAGCGTCTGGGCAGGGACACAGGAGGAACCCAGGGGACACTGCCAGAAAAGGGCAGGGGGTGTCAGGCATCTGGGGATTGCTTAACTGGGGGGTGTCCCTCTGAGATCTCCCATCACTCCCTCCTCAGCATCTGCTCCTGCCACCTGCTGATGGCCCATGTGTCACCAGGTCACCAGCTCAAGCCATATGCCACCCCCTTCCCTTTTGGCTATTGTCAGCCCCTGTCTCCCAAGGGCTTATTCCCAGGGGACAGCCACTGGAGCCACCCTGGCAGGGGCAGGGATGCCCATCACGCTGTTTTGGACCCTCTGCCTGGTCCAGAAACCACAGCCCTGCCCGCCCTGTACCTGGTTTTGGGGTTAAACCTGTTTCAAAGGTGCTGGCTGGTGTCAGGGAGACAACTTACCTGCCCGTTGAGGCAAAGCCTCCCCTTCACCACTCAACTGACATCCAAAATGCAGGACAGGTTGGCAGAGGTTCTGTGGGGGGACGTGCCAGGGAGTCCCCAGGGCAGCCATGGCCTGGACCTGGCACAGGATGCGCTGGCTCCTCATCGCACCTCCTGCAACCAGCAGCAAAATGCAGATGTTGGGATGAGGAACATCGCTAAATAATTTCTCCTTCGGTTCCTCTGCTTTTCCCACAGCCCTGCTGCCCCAGGGCGGTGTCTGGGCAAGGACTTTGGATAGGACTCACTACTGCTGTCCTTGTGCCACCCCCTCTGCCTTGCTCCTCGCCCTCCATCCCAGCCTCCTGCTGCCTTCGAGGGCAGGAGGGAGTGTGAGCTGGGCAGATACCCTGTAGGCAGTGTAGCACCTTCAGGGTAGCTGAAGGTAGCTACCCTGGGTAGCTAACTCCAGGGTAGGTGCCCTGGAGAAGGCAGCACCTTCTCCAGGGGAGCTGGTGGCTCAGGGACGTGCAGCAAGGGCTGTCCTGGACACCATGTCCCATGAGCTGCTGGGCCAAGGACAAGCACACCGACTTCTGCTGAGAGTGTTTCCCGTTTTGTCGTAGTTTCTTCCAACTCCTTAGCTTTGCTGCAGTGCTGGATGGTGCAATCCTGGGACCGGCATTTTTTACCCTTGAGTGCCACTGCCCAGGAATGAAATGTCAGGAAGATGGTTCCCATGAAATTGGGGAGCAGATCCAGCAAGATCTGCTCCCCCAGACTCACCAGAAGACAACCCCTGATCCCACCTATCTCCAAACCCCAGCTGCTCGGTGGTGTGCATCCCACTGCAGTTGGAGAGGTGGGGACAGAGATGTGGAGCCAGCAGGGCCTGGGACATGCACCGGCAGGCTCTGTCTGCACTGCCCCTCTGCTGCCCAAGGGCCAGCCGGTTGTCCCTTTGACCCAGAGAGTCAGCCAGTGTTCCCACGGCCATTTCCCATGGATGCGCAGGCAGCCCTCCTGTGCCAACAGCCAGGACCTCTCACAGCTGCTGGATTGGAACTGGCAGTTTGGAGTGGAAAGGCTCCCGAGGCCTCTCACAGGACTGTAGCACCACTGTGCAAGCGGCATCACTTCAGGATCAAAGAGGTGTGGAAATGCAAACGAATAGCCTCATTTCATTAAGAGCAATTGAAGAACTGGCAGCTTTGGCACTCTCTCAAGCTCATAGATCCCTGCCAGCGCTTAAATCCGATAAGTCATGTGCTCAGGCTGCTGGCAGCTGTGCTGGAAAGCGAGGTGTGAGATAAGGGAGACATAACTGATCCGACACCCAGGAGATCCCTGAAGGCAGGAGACAGGGATCTCTGTTGCCACCCCAGCTGTCTGCATGTTCCCAGCTGGTACAGCAGCATGGACCATCCCCAGCAAACAAAGGCCAGAGGGAGATGACTCTTGTCCTAAAAGTTTAGACATTTCCCTCTTCCAAGACTAAGGGAGAGTTAAAAAATTCACCCAAACCACAGCTTTAGAGGAAACTGGATCCAGGGCAGGCAGCGCTGCTGGCTTAGCGAGGGTGGGCAGGGTGCTGGCTATGTGGGTTGGATTTTGGCTTAGAAAAAAACTAGAGAAACTTTCAGGATAGAGAGAGCATCTCCAGAGAAGATGAGCTCTGGGTAAAGGAAAACAGAGCCAGGGTGCTAGCCTTTAAAGTGAAAACTGACATAGGAGGGTTTTTAACCAGAGTATATTGGGTGAGGTGAGTGGGCAGTGGGGTGAGGAATCATCCAGAGGTAAATTCATAACTCTGTCCCTTCAATAAAGGAATGGGAAAAGTTAGAAAAAAGGGACATTGCAAAGCAGGCTGCCAGGACAAGGCCAGATGCTCTGCGATGGCTGCGGGTGTGGCAGGGAGAGGAGAGCCGCCTGGTTTAGATGAGGATAAGGCACTGGGAAACCCCAGGGTCCAGTGATGGTGACAGCTTAGGGACGAGAGTCGAGAAGAAGCTGGTGGAGGGCTGGTGTTTGAGCAGGGCAAGGGAAGGCATTGGCTTGAGGGTGTAAATGGGTTATGTGCATCAGGAATCCATAGGAATCTGCAGGGAGTGGACCCTGAAACACAGAGGTTGCACAGAGGAAGGCATTAGGGCTTTCCTATAAACCAACCAAAAAGGATGGAGACAACATCCCCAAAATGACAAGGGAGGCTATGAGAGCAAGAAATCACTGCCTGGGGAAACCTGAAGTAGGGAAGTGTCACAGCAAAACCATCTTAAATAGCTGCATCTGGAGGCCCCAGTTAGGGAACCACAAGAAGAGGCATCCCCTGTGCCATAAACTGGTGTAGTCAGGGGTGAAAAGCCTCTGCAGGCTCACCTACCCTTGTCAGAAGGAACTACATAAAATAAAGGAGCGGGTTGGAAAAAGTGAAAATCAAATACAGAGGAAAATACTTGCCAACAACAGGGAGATGCCTTCTAGCCAGTGGATGTGTGGCTTCTAGCAAGAGAGCCTAATGCAGTACCGTGGTGAACCTGCAGGAGGATGGCTTAACAGCAAAGCAAGCTAGCCAAAATACAAGTCAATAGTAAAATGAAATAAAATTTCTTCAAAAACTAGCATCTTCCTTTTCAAACCAGGAAAAGAGCAAGATGCAAAACCCCCAGCATGTTAAAAACCACATTCACAGAGATGAAAATACGTATTTCAAGCATAATTTGCTTGGCATGTAAAAAAAAACCACCAGTAGAGTTTTGCAAACCCACCAGAAGCAGGAAGTCTGCTGGAAACCCACGGTGGCTGGCACATGCTCGGGGCAGAGTGGGACGCAGGCAGCAGGTCCCTGACCTCCCCCGCACCAGAGAGGGAGGTGACAAACACCAGGATCCACTGGGATCCAGGGAAATGCTGGCATCTTAAACCAGTACTAGGCAAATTTGCTGAAAGGTGGGAAAAAAAAAATGGCACTAGAACATGCATGAATAAACATGCAATGCTAAGACAACATCCGGCACAGGTCGGAGCAGGGAAGTCTTGCTAGAATTACAGGGAAGATGGAAATAATTGTGAACCAGAGGATAGTTAAACGATGATTTTTGCAAAATTTGACAAAACTTCTTTCCAAAAACTCTTCCAGGCGTTAATGTGGAGTCACAGTGAAGTTTTGCTTGTAAACTAACAGCTTAAAAGTTCAGAGACAAGGGTGGGAATAAATGAACAGAATCTGTGCCAGACCTGTGCTAGTCAATACAGGCATAAAACAGAGCAGAGCTCGCTGCCGCTACACAGTGTTTAGTTTCAAATCTAAAGCTGACTGTGAAAGGCTGGAAAGTGATCACAGGATGTCAGGCTGCTGAGCAGACAGACATCAAATGCAATTCGGTATCATTAAATTCAAGGCAGTGTAGAAGTCACCTTATGTGCACACAGCGATGAGCACGTTCAGGGAGGCAGGCTGGAGCCCCTGTGAGTGATTTGCCTGCATGATCTGCATTGGTAACCAAGGGAAAAGGGCATCAGGGAGGAATTGCTGGGATTGCTGTGGTGTGGGAGCACTGCTGGGGCAGCTTGTAGAGGACAGGGCAGTGAGGCAGAGAAACAGCCGAGCAGGGAGACGGAGCAGCTCCCATGGGGAGAGACTTGGTGCATGCTGCAGCCTGGCAGGGCCACGGGGAAGGGACCTGGTAAGGGGTCACTGAGAGGGGAAAGAAGGAAAGAATAGTTTCATCTCCTAGAGCAGAGCTTCAAGGAACACCACAGGGCTGGATCTGGTCTGAAACGACAGGAAGGACTTTTCAAACTGTGCATTACCATGTTGGGGAAGGCTGCCTCTGCTGCAGAGAGCAAGCGTGCAAAGGGGTTTGAAACGGAACAGGAGAGCACACGGAGGGTTGGTTTGCTGGGGCTGAGACAAGTCCAGGATGCTCCCAGGCCACTCCTGGCTGAAGATGGCAAGGACAATGTCCCTGTGACTTGCTCTGACTCAGCCTTTGAGTGGCCCCAGGTCTTACCCTGCTGTAGTTGCGCCAGGCACCCCAGTCCAGTGGCACTTCCCGTGTCCAGAGCCTGGTACCTGCCCCAGGATGAGCCCCAGGCACTCCCCAGTTCCTTGCCCCCCAACATGCGTGCCCTGACAGCCCTTTGGGATGCCAGCCCGAGCAGCTCTGGGCCAGGGGCTCCCACACTCACTCGTGGGGCCTAAATGCTCAAAGCAGCAAAGCCCAACCTCGGTATCTGCTCCATCCTGCTCTCTGGAGGCTCTCCAGGAGTTCGTCCCCCTCTGCAGGCCAAAATCCAGGCTGGTTTGCAATGCCTGAGGCAGGAAAGAGGGAGTGAATTCCTGTTGAGCTGAGATCAGGCAGAAGGTGCAGTGCCCACGGACACAATCTCCTAGAGCGTAGCTGCAGGCACCCAGCTCGCCCTGTCACACTGCTGATGCAAATCACCAGTCATGAGGTGGAGAAAATTGTTATCATTTCCCCTTTCATCCATTTATTATGGTTTTCTTTTTTATTGATAATTATTACGCTCAATACTCCACTGAAACAGGGTGGGGGTTTCTCTTTGGTGATGCTAGCTTGGTGGCTCGTGGGAGCAATTCTTCTCTTAAAGAACTGTCTTCTTCCACAACTTCTGCCTTCTCCCATCTCAGAGTTTTTCTTGTCTTTATGAGGTTTTACTTTTTTAAAGCACCATGTATTTTTGTTTACTGAATGGATTATTCTCTGCCCAAACTGAATGTAATCAGGTCATGATCACTGTTCCCTAGGCAACCACCAACGAAATTACAGAGCTATGATAATGAATTAACACCATTTTAAAAAAGTTTACAAAAAATAAAGTGCTAACTGCAAGGATTAATAAATCATGGCTGAAATAAGGCATTCACAGCTGTGCCACCAGTCACCGTGGAGGGCTTTCATGCAATGATCATTGATCTTGATTCAAGAACTAGGGGAAAACAGAATATCTCATAACTGCCTGTAAAGGTAAATTCAAACCAACTTGATATGGAAAGACTGCTTCTTTTCTGTCAAAATTCTGAGGGGACGCTTTGGTTAACAAAGGAGTCGCTTGTCTGCACCTGTATGGGGTGTGGGGATAACTGGAACTGAAAAGGTTGTGCACTGGGGGGTGGCAGTGTGGGTAAGCCAATTCAGTGCACCTCTGCTGCAGCCTACAACGCCAGGGAAAAATGAAAAAGTGCGATTGTAGAGTGCAGCGTCCTGGTGAATGTGGTAGAGGGGAAACTAAGAACCCAGCCAACCTGCCCTGGCAGCATCCACATGCTTCAAAGGAAAATCCCAGCAACAGGCTGCAGAAACCAGTCTGAACGTGTCAAGCCTCCCAGCGTCATTTGGCAGTTTTGGCTTTGCTGGGACCCTTCTGAGTGTTTAGTGAATGTTAGGAACACGTTCTGGTGTTTGGAGGGATTGGGAAGGGGCAACCAGCCCATGGGGGGATGAGGTCTGTACAGAATGCCTTGTCTGCAGACCGTTTCCAAGCCCCAGCGCCCTGAGGCAGGCTCAGTCACAGGGTGGATACCCTATGTGCTATTTTATGCTGCCTTCCACTGCCACTCTATCTTCCACCACCTGCACACCAGTGAAGATCATTCCTTGTTCCCCGCTAAGCTTTCACGGAAGTGACTGCTGCCACTCGGCTCTTCATGATATGAGCTGTCACCTCCCAGCTCCCCTCGGCTCCTGGTGGCACCCCACGGCCACTGTGTTCGGCCGTCACACTGCGTTGCAAAGCGGTGTCATTACACACAAGATGTGCTCTGGGATGAGGGACTCGGGGGTCCCTGCTATGTACCCTGAGCACCTTCCCCGCGCAAACCTCGGCCTCATCCCTCCGGAAGGGGAAGGGCCTAACCCACTCCGCTCGATTTACGGTAACACATTGGCGCATACCCGAGGTTTACGGGCGCACAGTGCGTGTCAGGGATGGCATCCACACAGACACTCTCTTCCCGGCCCTGTGCAAGTGACCAGCACTCATTAACTTCGGAGAACCGGCTCCGCAGCCCTTCGGTGGTTTTTAAGCACTTTACTGATGTCGTTACTTAAGTAACACACCAA
>NW_010257605.1:9490-9730 GCF_000690775.1 Eurypyga helias
GCCCTCCCCCAGCCCCTTCCCCTCGTGCTCGCCAAGGGCGGCCATTCTGCCTGTTCCTGCGGAGGCCCAGGCCGCTCGGCTGCCCATGGGCTACCGTGGCCGAGGCGCCCCACAAGCTGCGGCAATTCCGCTCGTGCTCGCCAAGGGCGGCCATTCTGCCTGTTCCTGCGGAGGCCCAGGCCGCTCGGCTGCCCATGGGCTACCGTGGCCGAGGCGCCCCACAAGCTGCGGCAATTCCGC